>NC_056745.1:243458624-243758624 GCF_019279795.1 Protopterus annectens | reverse complement strand
CTTTATCCGCCACTGGCCAGATGCATTTTCTTTGAAAGTGGATTTCAATGCTGTTTCAATGAATGCGAGTTTACTTTCAAGGGCAGAGAGGTTTTAATGCTAAGTCTGTTTTCATTGTGAAACTGTATTACTTTGTTTAGCAGATATCTATTAGTGTTTGTGCTATAAAAATGTAAAATAAATTTTAAATGAAATCCAGATAATCATTGTAGAAGTAAAGCAGTATGCACATTACAGTGTTTATGGTAAATGGGGCAAAATAGCCAAATAATGGGACATTGGAATGGCTGCAGGGGGAGGGCTGTGTATGGGGGGCCCTATTCAACCATAATTTTGTGAGGGATCAAGGGCAGCAACCTCAGACAGCCCCAGGTGGCACAAACTCTAGCTATGCCACTGATCAGTAGGCCATGGAGAATGACTTTTGGAGGTCCTAGCAAACTATAATTATTTTTGTTAAGATTAGAATACTGCCTACCATTAAATGCTCTACTTTTACCACAAAGCCCACATACTGCAAGTTACCAAAAACTAAATCCTAAGGTTCATCATCATCTCCCTTCCTAGTGAACATCATTGCTACACATTTCAAAAAAAAAAAAGGTTACTGTTTAATACAGGGTCTCTGTGGCCATATTTTGGTTGTCTGTTCTTCAGTTTGCATTTGAAAGTTGGTATCCCACAATTCCATTGGAGTGGGTGGGGTAACATAATTATGCCCGTAAATTTTATGTTAATAGCGTACAGATTTGTACCTATTTTTCATGTGGCTTTGTCCAGATTTTTTATGTTTCCAGGTTGAGAAGTGTGATTGTGGCATGCTTTATGATAAATGCTTTAGTTTGTCTGTCAACTCTTTTTTTCTTGATGACTAAACCTACAAAATGTCAATATAGGTATTGACAATGATTTGCATGCATCAGCAAAGCATTCTGGATTAAGGAAAATACAGCAGCTGCTTACATTGTGGTTTCACTACTGCAGTAGAACATGTAAGGTGTTGCATCTGCAAGACATAGTTGATAAATTGTGTTTCTAGAATGAGTCTCCTGTTGTTGTGGTTAATATGGAAATAAAATAACCTGTACACTAATGTAGGTAGAGAGGCATTTTGAGTTCAGTCTTTCATGACATGTATATCTGACATGGCTTAATGGTAAATCACTTTGGCTATGGTGTGCAGGGTCCTGGCTTCGAAACTTGCAAAGGCTGTTTATTTCACTGTTAGACAGAAGACACCTATACCTAACCTCGAAAAACATAGCAGCAAAATTAATTTAAAATGGTAGTAACTCACCTCTCCTCTTGCCTAGAAAGGCTTAGCCTAGTATGCCTAGTATGATATTTGCAAAAATAACATTCAATACATCAGAATTGAATAATTTGGTGTTGTGTGTGTGTGTGCGCATGTGTGTATATATATATATATATATATATATATATATATATATATATATATATATATATGTACATATACACACACACACATACATATACACATACATATACACATACATACATACAAAGATTTGTTAATTGTGAAAGTGCACATGCATGTACAAAATCAGACATTAATATTGTGCTGCTAGACATACAGATGATTTTGTGATCTGAATGCAGTGAAGCACTCTTCTGAGTTTCATACCTCTTAAACTCCAGAAAAGAGAATCTGGGACAAAGGATCCTAAAAGCAGGGACAAGCAGAGACAATCAGGGAGACCTAATTGGCATATTGAAATCAGCGCACTAATACTTATGCATTCAATTACACAAGAAGATGGCACCATTTAGAGAAATCATTTATGGAAAAAAAAGAGTTGTATACACACACAAAGACAGAGATATATATAATTATAATATGGAAACTGTTTATTTGTTTACTTGCTTTTGTTTACTGGGAAAGGCCGTCTGGGAAATGAAATTCCCATTTTTCAGCTTGGGTATGACAATTATCATAAACCACATGTAGTATCATCATCTTAAGTATTACCACAAATGAAATTAGCTGTACAAAAAAGATGCACAGGAAGTGCAGCATTACACTTTAATATGGCTGATCACTTTTGCTTCTTAATTTATCACTATATTAACTTATTGTATAAATTCAATGTCATGGTACTCTTTGTCATACTGAATTATATACAATTTTGGATTCTTTCCACTGGTTCTCCTCTGAAAATAGCTCGTAGAAGACAGAACCCAGTAAAAAACATAAATAAATAAATTAATTAATTAATTAATATATCCAAAAAAATCTTAGCAGCATATCCAACTTATTCCACATTTAGTTACATAATGTAAGCCACCAAAGAATTTATTCCTGTTTTCTAGCATGAAATGAAATTGTAATTGTGTCTTCTTTACTATGATTGTATATGTAACTAAACTATGTAATGCGGAGCTTTTCTCCCCGGGCTTCCACTGAAAATGGGCTCCCTGAGCCCAGTGGACCTCTCCGGTCATCAAACTGGAAATAAATAAATAAATAATCTCCTAAGATGACACAGAATACATCTTATAGCTGTCATTAAACAAGAATGATATAGAGAGTTGTAATCCGGTCTCTAATCTTAACCACGTTATTAGGTGTTCAAGACACGGATGCCAAGAAATTCCCTTGACAGGCAAATCTTAGCATCCATGTCAATCATAACCTGATCATAATTCTTTGTAGTGTGTGGAGTTTTATCTGCCCCATGTGCTACTAGTTACAGGGGGAAAAAAGCTAACCTGCTTTAAAAGCCAGTAAAGCACTCAAACAAATGTTGTCACATAGACAGCAAGTATGAAGAATTGCTGGAAAAAGTCAGGGACAGTTTTTAAATACTGCCTTAATTTAAATAAATGACTTATAGACTGATGTCTGTAAACTTTCAACAATATAAGAGGAAAGATACTCAAGGACCATTGAGAGTGGAGGAATGTCCTTTTCCTGATACCAGACTAACTGCACTTAGAGGTGTGTAATGTAACACACCTCCAAAAGCAGTTATTAGTCTGGTCTCATGCTACAGAAGCAGGTAACAGGTTTATCTTTTTTCTGATTTTGGAACAATCTCGGAATTCCATGCACTGCATTAACATTTTAGAATAGGAATTTGCATACACCCATTTCAAAGATGGATACAAACAAATACGTTATAACAGAGATGACTAGCTTCCTACTGAAGGTAAGGCAACAATGGCTTAAATAAATATCAAAATAGTAAACCATTTTGGCCACCATCTGGACATAAAAACAATACTCAGTAACCATGCAAAACGTTGCTCCTTATATGTGTCAAATATTCAAGCAGCAATTCTACTACCATATGCAATGTCAATTAACTTAACCCTAAAATCCTAATGGCTGAAAACAATGTAGTATGTGCCTCTCCATGTCACCAAGCCTGGCTGCAGATACTTAAGCCACTTAAGGTGCTCTAAGGGCTTGGGAAGGGCTCCTCAGCAGTAAGCAGATGTTTTAGAGAGCTGCCATGTTGGGTATTGTGTCAAATGCCTAGGATTACAGAATCCTCCTTTTCACCTCTTCATTTGCTCTGGGAACCTCAAGAACTGGGGATGAGTTCCACTGGAGTCAGCCTGTGGCTCAGACATTTTCTGCTCAAGGTGCTCTAATTATAGTACCTTCCCTTCTATCTGTCATTTTGCTTTCTAGATCAGTCTTGGTGGTCATGAATAGCAGGAGCAGTTCAAAATATTAAATACCACTCCCTTAGCTACTGAAACTTGAAACATTTCAGGCATTTCAAAAAGACTGTGGGAAGGTTCCACTGAAGCAAACATATGTCTTATGACGTTTTTGTGTAAGGTTCATAGGTGTGTACTAGGCTAACAATCACTAGGGCCTTTTTAAAAGCCTAGCCATGCATCCCAAATCTCTGACAAGATCTGGTACCCTTGATAAGTGTAAGCAGGGGCTTTGGAGATGAAACATTTACAAGCAGGGACCTGGAAGATGAACCGTTTATAGGCTGCCTGTGTCTCTGAGAGAGACAGGTGCAAAACCAGGGATGAATTTCCTCTTCCCCATACAGTTGTCAAAGTTACACTTGAATTAGTTTAGGGAGGAACTCTGCTTCACATCAGTGTCAATGCAGGATTCTATAACTGCTCTTAATTTGCAGTTATCTCAGATATGGTCACACAGAGGCCCTCGACATTGGCCTTGACTTCAGAGAAGTAAATGCCAAACAGGAGCCATACCAGGACCAATCCTTGAGGGACTCTGCTTGTGAGTGGCATCTTTCTAGAGGTGGACTCCCCAGTTTTAACTTCCTGGATCCTGACTGTGAGCTAGTTGGCTATCCACTGGTTGACATAAGGGTTTATACACAACCTTATGAGTTTGTCAACAATGCCCGAGTTGGGTATTGTGTCAAACACCTTGGCTAGGCCTAGGTAGGCAGCGTGAACCATTCTGCCATCATCCATTGCTTTGGTGACTTTCTCAAATAAGTCCACCAGGTTGAGTAGGCTTGGCCTGCCCTTGACAAAACCAAATTGGGTTGAAACTAGTGTTTGTATGTTTTTTTATGTCATTGCTGATTATTCCATTATAATTCTTTCTATGGCTTTGCATACAAGATTAGTAAGACTTATGGGTCTGTAGATTCCAGAGTCTGTAGATGGCCTACCTTTATGCAGAGGGATGACTGTAGGCACAAAGCCCGCTTGGAAGCTATGGTTAAACAGCAATTCCAGAGAACCCGACAGGACATGTTGTATGTTACTTAGAAGGCACCTGGGATATTGTCTGAGCCCATCAATGCAGTGTTTTTGGCCTTAAAAGAGAGCATTGAGGGCCTGTTCCTTAGTCATAATAGGGGGACTTACATTTGATGGTATTTCCTGACAGGAGGTTTTGAGGGAGAAAGGGGTAAAGTTAGAATTGAATTTGTCTGCCAGTACATCTGATATAGTTTCTGGTTCAGTACAGGTGGTTCCATTAACAATGAGCACACAACTGCGAAGATAGCTAAAGAATGCCTTGTGGCTGTCCTTGGCCTGGGAGGCCAAATTTACCTCAAATTTGGCCTTGGTACACTTTATTTTCATTCTGGGTCACTTGTTTAGTTTGATGAGAGTGCTTGTATCCTAGTGGGTGCTACACCTCCTAATTTTTGCCATGATTTTCTTCTTTTTGTTGTAGAGCCTATTGATGATGTGATTATACCAGGGTGGCTTGTTTGAGTTAGTTCTGTACTTATTCCTGGTGGGAAGAGCTGCCACTATGCAACTATTAACATACTTGTATGAGGTTTCTATGAACAGTTCTGTGTATGCAACAGTGTTCTCAGGGCTTATGGAGGCTTGAAAATTTGTCACGTTATCACTTTGCAGTACGAAGTTAGCCTTAGATTAGTTCCTGAATATTCCAGGCTTTATATTTACTTCAGAGGAGGCCATTTTGTGATTTGACCTTACCAGAGAGGATATTACACTAGTGGCTGTGCATCACTCTCCCATATCAGTGAGGACCAGGTCGAGTATGTTTGCACCTCTTATTGGCATACTGACAATCTGGTCCAGGCAGTTTGCGTTTACAAAATCCAGGAATCTCTGTGCCTGCATATCTGATGTCATATATGATTCCTGGTTAATAGTGAGGTAAAGTCGCCCATGAATATGGTATTGGGTTGGATGGCAAGTGTTTCCAATAAGCTTAAATACAAGTTATGGATTTCCTGGGTCATAAAGTGGGACCTATAGCTTGCAAGGAAGTGGTAAGTGATTTTGACAATGAATATTTGAACATGCTGAAGCTCAAGTACATCGTCTTGTTTGACTAGCCTTCAGATATATTTATTTTTGATGTAAACTGATACACTTCCACCTTTAGTCCCTGGCTGTATAGTAGCTGGTCTAAATGTGTGGAAGGCATTATAGTCTTGCACTGCCGCTGCGCATTCAGCAGCTTTAAACCATGTCTCAGTGACTACACAGATGTCAGCATTCTCTAGGGTGAGGAGAGCTGGTAGGAGTTGATAATTTTGTTTAGACTTCTAGCATTGAGCAGTAACACCTTTAGATTTTCTTGGTTTTGATTTGCTCTGTCAGAAGTACTTTAGTTTGGCATTGCCTAAAAAAAAGGCACTATGAGGGAGGACAATGTTTTAGCTAATATTCAAAAGCCTAGAGGGGGGAGGTGCAGACCATCCCTGGCAAAGCAGCATGGTCCGTTGACCATCTCCTTCACTGTTGATAAATACTGCATCCCCCAAGCCAATTATTAAAGTCAGTCATCTTCTGTTCATATTGTTGCATCATCCTTGGAGAAAGTAAAATGCTACTCAATGCTAGGCTCATATCAACCTGGGACACACATTCTGACAGCTAAATGATGCTTCTCTCTCTTCATATAGTCAAGAGAGATACATCTCAGATAATTTACACCCACATGAACTATGACAGAATCATACTGGTACTTATGGTACAATGACCCAAGTGCATGCATAATGTGGCAGATCCTGGTCCCTTATAAGCAGCTGATCATGACTTTCTTCTTACTCAGCCTGGTAAGAGGGACATCAATGTGTCTCGCAATGGAGTCTCCAATTACCTTATCGTTGGATTGTGTTGTGGCTTGCCTTATATGCCTAGGAGTATAGGTTCCATGAGATGTGGCTGTTGTTTTGAAAGAATGCATTCTGAGCTACTCAGGGTATTTGTTACATGTACTTCATCTAGGAGGTCCTTAGGGTTTAGGAAGGTTACATTTAAGTGCCTCAGCATTTGTGAATATGCGTGTCTAGTTTGTAGTGTGTGTGACGGGTGCAGCATGTGTACTACTGACAATTTGACTGACATCAGGAGTTCTTTTATGTGAAAGCTTTGCCTCCAGTGACATTGAGTAAATGCATCGCTCATATACCTCATCAGTTTGTTTGAGAAATAGCTAGTTGTCAGTAAACAAGAGCCAATTTTTACATTGCCTCAGGATGCCCTTATCCACCAAGCTGGTAACAGAGATAATGAGAAAGTTCATGTCTATAACAGCAGGCCCTTTTTTATTGATGAGACAATTGTGGCAAGAATAAAGTAAATGTGGAGTATCTGGCTTGCAACTTTGGGGCCAGTGCTTGTCATTGCAAGCTAGATGCCTTGTATTTTTCTTTTGCATTTAGTAATTCTAGTTCTACCCAGTAGACAGGATCCAGCATTCCCTTTATGTCTAATATGCAGCTCAGGTTTGTATGAGGACTACAAATACAGGATGTCTTTTACTGCTTTCATGTAGTTGTATTCTATAAAGATAATGCTCACAATGAAGTATGCATGAAGAGTCATACGGCTAGTACCATTCACTGAACACTGTTTAAAAAAATTTCAGCATGGACCACAATTAACTAAAATTAGTATCAATTTCATGAAATTATAATTGATTATTTGTATTCATTTGGGGTACGCATTATTACTACCAGGAAATGACCAAAATGTTTGTTTTTCTCCCTCTCTCTCATTTTTTTTTTTTTTTGTATTTTGACATGTTTTCTGTACCACATATAGAATATTAAATAACTCATACTTAATTACTGACTGAATGGTCATCTGCATCTGTTAGGCCCCCATATTTTAGTTGCAATTAATAAAGCTCACTTAGGCTGGTATAGATTTGATTTATAAAACTGACATACCACCCATTTTATTCCATGAGGAGCCCAGCCTCTGTAATGCAGGGAATAAAAAAAGAAGTGGAGTGGGAGGAGAAGCATTTTATTTCTCCAAGGGGTCACCGATAATGAGGAGACAATCCTTGTGGAGGAGTGAGTCTACCATTAATTATAGGCTATCTGGAGAGCCATTTACTTCCAAAGGCCCTATACTGGGGACAGAGTGCAAATACAACTTCAACCCAGAACTATTGTTTCTGACCTGTTGTGTGTGATGCTGACCTTAAATTTATAACACCTGGGTAAATCTTAACTTTGGCCATCATCTAGGTCTGATCACTCCAGAAATTGTCGTTGTTATTCATAGGACCAGCTAGAGTAAAATCAGTGGGAGGGACTTCCTTCTAGTTTAGATCCCCATTTGAAGTGGCCTAAATTTTTTTGAGGGGACACTAATTAACTGAGCAGAAGCTAATGGCAGAATCATTCTTGAATACCACATACCTAGTAATATTAAAATTTCTTTGCAGTAGTTCACAAAATTCCTCATTACATTAGCAATGAGTCACTAGAAGTGGATACAGTCAGTGGCCCCTTATACAGAATTCCTTTCCATTATTAAAGGTCTTATGCTTGTTGAAGTGGTAAAGTTTGCTAAATAGACTACATGGAAAGGCATGTACTCAGCTGGTACCCTGGTAGAGCTCAGAGCACAAATATGAACTCATATATACAAACTGGAGAGTTACACTACTGCTGGAAGACAGCAACTTAGGATAGGTTGCACGTATGACCAATTATTTCTTTAAAACCATATCCATACATAGATTTCACCCTACCCCCCTCTACTTCTACATTTTCTGATACCCTCAGTAACCCCACCTTGCTTTGAAATCACCAACCACTTCAGGCGAACACTGCAAATTTGCCTTTTTTCCCTGAATGAAGATAAAACATAAGTACAGAAAAACTGAAGGAGCATGATTTGAGCCAGCAGATCAGATTACTACATTTACATTATATACACATACACGCATACACACACACACACACACACACACACACACACACACACACACACACATTATATATATGTAGAGAGAGAGTGTGCACACACACACACACACACACACACACACATACATTATATATATGTAGAGACACAGAGAGAGAGTGTGAGTGTGTGTGCAAGTGTGTGTATTTCTGTGTGAATGTATATTAGGTGGTTGAAACACAAAACGCAAACAAAACTGGCTGGTTATTAATGTGACAAATGGGGATACTGCTGGCACAGCTCTCTGGAATTTTGTAAATAATTATGTCATTTGTGAATATCAGCATTATTTATATAAGATGCTTGTTTTACAAATGTATTAGAACTGTATGTCATGTGTAGATCAAACTGCTGGTACAGAAGTGTGTGTTAAAAAGGTATTTTGTAAAGTGCCCATGCTTAAAATGTAACCAGAGTGTGCCCTACTGGAAGAGAACAGAAATGTACATGCACTACTGTAACTGTTTAAATGTATATATTTTTAACAGTGGAAACTGGAATACAGGAGGTTACCTTCGGAAAAATAGTTGATATTAAATTACTTTATAGGCTAGGCAGGAGACATAAGGTCTGTACTAGGGAGCTTTCTGTATTGTCTCTAGGGTGGACTAATTACTAGTCTTGACATGTGGAGGAATATAATTGTTTTATGACTTCCAGCATCCGCCAAAGATCTGAAGTCTATGTATTTTCAGAGGTAGATGCTAAATACTGCCAGCTTCCGACAGTAGGGATTTCACCAGGGATAGAGTCAGATGACAAGAAATTATGCCATTCTGCATCCCAGCAGTAATATTAAAGATATTAATATGAGAACTCTGAGAGAGACAGAGAGAGCATTCTGTACTCTGTCTTGGACCTGACAAGAACCATTCACCACACCTGCCTTGTTCTGATGAAGTAAGTTACTACGGAATAGTATAATTCTCTTAGATATAGTCAGACATATAGCAAAACTTAGTTTAGATATTTTTCTTTGTTTATTTGAGACTGTCCTACAATGTTGTTTTAAATATTTCCTGTGACTTTGAACTCTGATGTCACTATGAATATATACTATTTTCTTGTTATTTTATTATTAAATATATTTAAACCTTTCACTGTGGCTGATCTGTGTAGAGATATTTAAGTTTTGAGAGTACTTGCATATTTATTTCATGACACTGTGTGAGCCACTCCTAATAGCCTTGCTCTTGGTCAAAATACTATTTGTATTAATATTAATATTACACAGTAAGATTAGACACCCTTTAAGAGCCTTAAAGTAGCTGATAAGGAGTTGGCTAGTGGCAGTGATAACTACCTTATAGTCTGGGCAAAAGGAGGCATAGCTAGTAAACCTGCGCCAGCTTTTCAAAGGTGTCCATGTGTGTGTAAATCAAACCTCAACGGGCATGTGTATCAGCTACTTGAGCAGGAACATGAAGCTCCTGCTGGACAGAGAGGGTGCTGGAGGTCTTGACTTGGCCACTCAGTTGAGATCTCAACTCTATAGCTGTGCCAGTGAGGAGTCTTGTTGGGGATCTGCAGAAAGAGGGAGAAACCAGCCCCTACTGACTGTGGTCTCTGTGTGCTCTTAAGGGAAATTGCACTTGATGCAGAGAGCTGCATCTGGAAATACTGTGTGAGTACATGTTATCCTCCCAGTGTACATCCCCCAGTTGAGGCGCTTGCTTACTAGTCCAGTGGTAGGTCGTCACAATTAACAATAAAAAATAAATAAATAGAAAATATCTTTTAGGTAGGGGACAGCCTCCCCACACTGCAACCCTGTATCCCTTGAAATATATATATATATATATATATATATATATATATATATATATATATGCATGTGTGTGTGTGTGTATATATATAAAAATGCTGAGATTGCACTATAGTGGAGATAGGGTACATTTGCATTATCCACTATACTGTTGTCTTGCACATGAGAAGACCAGCAATTTCTGAACTTTTTATATTCAGATCACTTTTGCTGCTCTTCTCACTGTCCGAACAAGTTGAACATTCAAACACATACAAGACACCCATAATATATATGTATACATATATGTATGTGTGTGTGTGTGTATACTGTGCTTTCTTTATAGATTAAAAAAGTTCTGAAATTGGCCTGATAAATTACTATGCTAGACAACAAACTGTAAAGATTAATAGAGATTCTTAAAACATATTCAATTCATTTATTTTTTTTCTGCATTTATTAATTGATGCCTTTGATTAATCAACATTGATTTTATAATTCGTATTACCAATCTCTTAATATTTTGAAACTGCTATGGTATAACATTCTTTTGTTTAAATCAAACAAATGTATTATTTTATACTTCCACTCAAGATTATCATTTTTGCAATATATAGTGAAAAGTAAACACTACTGCCACATATACATCAAAACAGTCACCAGCCTAAAATACATATAGAATATTCTTTATTGAACTTATTTGCTGAACTTACCAGGCAACTTAGTGGCTCAATGGTAACATTTTCCCTCACAGCTCCAGGGTCTTAGGTTCAAGTCTAACTTGTAGTGCATTCTGTATGGAATTTACACATTTTCCCCATATACTAATGGATTTTCTCCAAGTACACTGTGGTACTCTGGTTTCATCTTGCCTCCAAAAAACATGCTGGTTAACTGGTTGCATTAAAATTTGTATCACATTCACCCCTGTGATTAGAACCGGAGCTGTGGTTGAAAAGAGCCAAGAAGGACCAGTTCAGGTACTTATCTATCTTGCATTTCCTCACACAGCCATTCCTCAGAAATCAGTTGCTCATTCATGTTTGAAAGTGATTGCTCAAAGCCACTGTGCAATGTTTTGAAGAATTTCACCTCTCCACAGTATTATGCTATAGTGAAGTTGTTGTATATAATTTGGAGGGGGGCAAGGGGGTACATGGGTTTACACCTGTAAAAAAAGTTTTTGATCTGTGCCATTCAAATGAATGCCAATGCAGGGTTTTGATCATCTATGATCATTGAAGTAGCCTATCAGCAGTAATGTTCCAGTCTTACATAGTGAAATCCACTTACTCAGTTATAAAATAAATATATTTAAAGGTACATTTAAATGGTTCAGCAAAATGCTGTCATCTCAGACAAAACTACAGTGGCAGGTTTTGAAAATATTTGTATAATGTCAGTGAAAATCTAATTTATGTATATATGTATGTACTTATGTATCTTATGATTTTTATATTTATTATGATTATCTTTTTATTATCTTATCTTATATTTATGAGTACAAAATTAAAAGATCACATCGTCAAGACAACACTGTCATTAAGTTCTAAGGCCAATGGTAACAACAATTTAAGATTTGAGCAGCTTATATCTATTAGAGTCAGAAAAAACATATTCTATAATGCATTTAATTCTACATGGCATTCTGTTCAATACAGGGAGATCACTACACCACTTTATACCACACTGCTCTAATCCATTATTGAATAAAATGTTGCATTTTGCAGTCCTTCCATAAGCTACCTGAAAGACCTTAAAATGTTTTGAGTCCCTAATACAAAAATCATAGGGATGGTGGATTTGAACTATTCAGAAAGGCTTCTCTGTCACTATGCTCAGTTTTGTGCAGATTACCGAGAGGTAACCTATAGATATATATATATATATATATATATATATATATATATATATATATATATATATATATACACATAAGGTTATGCTTGCTCCAGTTGTACTTGAAAGTCTTTGCCCAGAGGTAACACAAAATAAGGGAAAATAATACTAAAAATAAATATCAGTTACAGAAAAAAATGTGACAGATATCTTGGAAGGCACTGTGCAATGCAAGTGTCACATTACTGACAAAAAAGTCAGTCAATTTCCATCATAAATATGAATATGTATATGGGAATTAGAAAATATAAACATGGGGTTACATCAATCAAACTTCATGAAAGTAAGTCATAAACTCTTCAAGTGAACCTACAAATCTATGAATATATGTCTGCATGAACACATGTTATTTTTTTTAACTTCTGTTTGTTGATCAGAGGGTTCAGCTAGTCACAGCCCATTTGCAGTGCAGGCTCAGGGAAAAAAGTTCCAGAGATTCATATTTACTAACCAAAGCTCCAAAATCGAAACATAATTTCAACAGATCCAGAAATGCATATACACATAGGAACATGCAGGGAGTAATAGAACAATACGAAAAACAGTACGTGTTAACAGTAAAAAGCAACAGTTTCACATATGCAATTTTTATACAGTGAGAACTCACCTGTGATGTTTTGTATCTCATTAATGAGATATAACTGAAGCAAAAATGAGCAGCAGTATAGTTTTTATATTTCAGACTGAATATACATACAAGTTAATGACAGTGAAATGTATAAAAACAGGAAATGCATCAATACTAAACTTGGTGTTCTACTCAGTAAATACAGATTGCAGATACACAGTATGCCAGTAACAGTGGAGCAGAGGTACAAAACAGACATTAGAATAACAAATAGCAGTTATTAAGTATGGTATACACATATATATTTTGTTCCACTTTGCCCCTGACACCTGCCAATTATCAGTTTCCCTCCTAGCCACTCAGCCCATCTGTTCCACCATCACCAATGAAAGGGTGTCAATGGGGAGAGGTCATCATTTAAGTAGACATCTGGGGTGTTTTAGGATATTTTTATTATGCCCTACCCCCATTCACCCACTCAGTGACAGTCCATGGGTGCGGCATGCAATGGGTATCAGAGCTGAACAACCACACTTCTGCAAGGAGTTGATGTCAGGACTGCCCTGTCCTCCCACAGGAGGCATCACATGCTTGTTTCCCCAGGCTCCACCAGGGAAATAAATTCATGTGCATGTACAGATGAGCACATGCAATCCCCCACTTGACTCAGAGAATGGTTGTACCAACCCTCCCTGCCTGTGTCCAAGCCGCTACTCAAACATAGCTCATCTGACCAGTATTCAGGACTTTATTCCCCTATGCTACTGGAACTGCGGTGGTGGTGCTGCGGTAGCGCTGTCGCCTCACAGTATGACGTTGTCCTGTTCGATTCTCAGCTAGAGCGTCTTCTGTGTGGAGACATGCATGAATGGGCGTACCTTTGTTGAAGGCTGTGCGTCAGGGCTGGCAACTTGGCACGTAAAAATCTATTGCCAATCATTAGCGGACCGGAGTTCTGCTGTGGCAACCCCTAACCGGGAAAAGCCGAAATACACAACAACATTACCCTATGCTACTGGCACAGGCAATGGTGTACATATATTTTGCAGGTGACTGTATGTATAAAAAGAAAAACAGAAGATCCTCAGACTGACTAATGTAATGTTCATTAAACTTTACAAATGGACAGCAAAAGACAGGCAGGAGAGTTGTTCTCCTTGAAGGCGGTTGCCAAAGTGCTAGAGGTGCAATAAACTGGTGTTTTAAGTAGATTCTTCGTCTGTGGTCTTCAGTTTATCTTTTCTTTTTGGTTCTTGCAGGAGAGTTGTTCAGTTGGCAGAGGTGTAAAACACCATGTAGACAGTCATCATTTCTGGTCCATATGCAGTAGGATGAATAACATAAGACATAGTTATTCAATGAAGGCAGTCTATACAGTGTTTCTCATTTTCATCACCTTCCCTACTTTTCAGAAAAAAAAACTTTTAGCATGGATGGATGGCTATTTTGTATAGTCTTGGCTGCCAGCCTTATACTTCTAATAGCTTTGTATATACTGATTGGCATATTTTTTATTTGTTTTTATTTTTACATCACTGCTCATGCTTTATTGTATCCTAGGTATTCCACTATCAAACGGTTATGCCTTTTAATTACAATTCTACTAATGTTTTATTTGAGGTTATTTAACCTCCTGGAGCTTTTCTCCCAGAGCCGCCACTAAAAATGGGTGTTTATTACTTAGGTGGATGCTCCCGGTAAACAAATTTATTTATTTATTTATTTTTCATTTGTTTACCGGGATAGTCCGACTGGACACTTGTCCATTTTCAGCGGAGGCCTGGGGAGAAAAGCTCCAATAGACAAAATTACATAGATTACACAACAAGTTAAATAACATTAGAAAATATAAGACAAGGTGTTTTGCACAATGGTTTAGTAATGTTCCCAATAGGGACTCACAATTGTCATGGTCTGAGACAATTAACAGCAAAAAGACATCAAATTGGAAACAGAGCTTGGTAAGTAATTAAATGTTACGATATTTACAGATATGCTTTCAGTTTATAACTTAATCAGGGTTGATACATGGGCAAAGCCAGTTCACTTTGAAATACTAAATAAAACACAAAACGGCTTCAAGGATGGGGCTGAGTGCAATAAGACAAGAAAAACTATGTATAGAAAATGCACTCAACTTACACAACCACCATTTCTCACAGACAGGAAAGGACGTGAGTACTCTCTGACAGACTGCCTTTCCTGTCTCTGAGAAACGACGTGTTGTACAGTCCTCTAGTTGCAGCCAATAAGTGTGAAGGTGTTGTGTGTTCTTTGTCTGATGAAGCAACAGTTTGTGGTCGTGAAAGCGCTTACCTTGTTTTTATTTTTTATTTTTCATTAAACAGCCTTTGGTTGTGGAAGTTGAGTGCATTTTCTATACATAGTTTCACTTTGAAATACTGTTTGAGGCTCTTTTTGAAGAGACTTATGGAGGATTGAAGGGTTATATAGTTTGGCAACGAATTCCAGATTTTGCCAACAAAGTTGGCAAACAGGGATTCACCAGCAGAGTTATTAGCGGTGTGGGTTTGGACCAGCAGTTTGTTGGCTGATCGTAGGGATCTAAAGTTGCTATATGGCTTAATAATATTTATAAGTGGGGGAGGTATCCTCAGGGTGGTATCCAGTTTTGTGTGCTATTAATGAGTTGATGGAATTGAATTAAGCTGGGCAGTTCTAGCCACTCTAGTTGTTTCAGGTTCTGGCAGTGATAGGTTCTATAGGTGGAGCCAGTGGCAAATCTGGCAATATGGTTATAGCTATGGGAGAGCTTACTCAGTCCAGATTTGTTGAGGCTTGAGAGTACAAGAGAGGCATATATAAAAGAGCAGAGAGTAGGTGTGACCAGGTGATTGCAGTTCTAGCCAGTAGGGTTAAAAACGTTTTGTTTCTATACAGTGATCCAAGCTTCTTATTGATGGTCTGTATGGTTTTGTTGACCTGTAGGTCAAATTTAAGATTATTATCTATGATAACCCCTAGAAGCTTGGTGTGGGTATCTGGGGAGATAGTGGTACCATTGTTAGATGTGACAGAGAATGAGAGTGTGGAGGATCTACTAGTGAGGGTGAAGAGTAGAAGTTTAGTTTTATTGGGGTTTAGCAGTAGGCATTGGTTGGCGAGCCAGTTTTCTATAGTGTTAAATGTATTTTGAGTTGATATTTGCAGTATGGATGGGGAGGTGGCTGAGCAGATAAGAGTGGAATCATCTGCATATTGAATGCAGTTAGCCTTAGGGATAGCAGTGTGAATGTTATTGATGAAAATAGAGAAGAGTAGTGGACCTAGTATGGAGCCTTGAGGGCCACTAAGTGTGAGAGGTAGCTGGCTGGACAGTTTGGGGGCCTCCCAAAGGATGTAGTGCAGCTGGACAGTTGCCCTCTTTGCCCTCCCCAAATACCAGCCTGCATATAACTGTAACACCCAGGTCTCACCCACTAACAAGCTTATATTAAAGAGAACAAGCAAGAAAGTGTGAGAGACAGAGAGGAAAGGAGCTGCGAAGAAAGAGGAGGAACGCTACTGCCAGGAATTGTGTATTTTAGTACATCTAGAAATATCAAGAGTTGCATATTTTTATCAAAAGTGTGGAATACCCAACTGTTTTTTAGTAGCAATACAGCTGCATATATTAGAAAGGAACTAATTTCATGTTCATTACTTCCAATCAAAAGCTGTTACTACCTCATGTTCGACTGGAACCTCTTTGTATTTTAAGTGGCTTGGAATGAGAAAGAGAAAATGTCTAACTTGCACAGAAAGTCAAACAAGGATCACTGTATTTTTCTTTATTTTAGATTATGGAATAAGTGAATAGTATTCAACAAGGAAGTAGCAAAGCATGTTATGGGGATTATAGAGGAGAGAAAATACAATTTGCTTTCATACAGTTAGAAAGCTCAAAATTTGATAATATGACTGTGTTATCTGCAGCTAGTAAATGTTTTTAAAGACTTCATTATAGTTAGGCTACAGTATTTTCTAGGGAGTGTTAGGACTAATCTTTGATTCAGTGGTAGTTAATCCACAGTAGTGTAAAAAAGTACTGAATTTTTTTATTTAGATACAGTTAAAGCCATTCTGTCGCCAACTGTCCAACATGTTTTCTTTTATTCTTCCCTGTGCAAGTAATCATTTATTAGTATATTTAAATATTTCTTATTCTTTTGCCCTATTTTCTATTAAGTGTTTTTATTTATGAAAGCTTGTAGCTGGAGTAATTAGTTTATAAGGCTATAGTCACATCAGTGGTGTGCCTGCTGGTATTCACCCTTTTTGAAAATAGTCTATTTGGCTATATTCTACTATAATTTAATACACTGGTTCATTGGAAGAGTTTTCACAAGTAATTTCGACCTCAGTGGCAATCTTGTCTGACTAGTGGCTGTGTCAACTGAGAAAGTAAGAAAGGGGCACTACTACTGCAGGGACATCATTAGCCATTCCTCCTGAGAGATGTGTGTGCATGAGAGACAGAGAAACAAAAAAAAGAGAAAGAGTTTTGGTTAAATCTCAGTTATTGTCAATAAGACTGTACTAGAAGACATTGAGCATAGGCCAAGGTAGGTGAAATTTTGAGAAACTAGTAATAATACCCCTATTCTGTAGCTGAACAGTGTAAAGTATACTTGGGTATAGCATGTGTTGGCCATAACCAAGAACAGCAGTGTGTGTGTATTTGTCAAACTCTTAAGACCAGTCACTCCTCATATAGCCCCTGACCATCACATACAAATTGGTCAGCAGGATTTATTACCTGTACCCCTTCACCTCACAGCTAGTAAGATAAGTGACTCCTCAGCTTGTACCAGACTCATGAGAGTAACAGGGTTGGGAGGTCAGGACCATTGTGCAAATATTAGTAGTAAAGTATTTCCTTGTTATGAGTAAAAAGAAGATTTTGATTATTTTATGAGAGCATTTGAAATATGTATCAAGCAACTAAATGACGAAAAGCAATGGAGTGAGAAATTGACTCCATTGCTCATACCCAATGAAGCAGATGTTGCTAGGAAAATAGACTAAATGTACCCTGAATGTGTAAAAAAAAAACTGTATAAACTGCATGCTTTAATTTAATCCGATGCATGTAGAACTAACTTTAGAAGTGTTAATACAGAAACGCATAAATCATGTACTGATTTTTTATTAGGTAAAGATTGGCACCAACCTAACAATGGTAGATAGAAGGGTCTACTATTAAAATTACAGAAGAAATGTTTATTTGCTTACAACAGGAACAATTTCATAAAAAGCCCACAGGGATTTAAGAGTCTTGTTAAAATGTGGGGATTACAGAAAGTACAGTTTTGTACCTACCATAAATGTAGATGTTCGAGGATCCACATTGCTGCAGTCCTAACTATTGGGTAGTCCGCTGTCCAGTCGGCCCGAATACCAAAGTATATGGCTGACGTCGGTCAGGGCGCATTAGACTGACGTCAGTACGTCAGGGTACTAATGCGCATGACCGACGTCATATCCTCAGTCTTTTCTTGCCCCAGATGTCAGAAGACCCTGAAAAGATAAGGCCAAAAACCAAAAACTCCCAACATATCTGCACCAAAATATATATATATATATATATACAAAATATACAAAATTAGCAGAATATAACCTCACCGTCACAACCACCCCTAAACACAGAGGGGAAGGAGGGAGGGTAAATTGGACTGCAGCAATGTGGATCCTCGAACATCTACATTTATGGTAGGTACAAAACTGTACTATGTTCTTCATTCCACATTGCTGCAGTCCTAACTATTGGGTAGAATCCCAAAGCAGAGGTAAGGGAGGCTGGCAAATCATAAGGAAGCAGGAGCTGATAACATGCCTTGCAAAATAGCTGTGGCAAAACCAGCCCTAGACTTAGAGTAGAGAGGAAGGTGGTAATGCTTAGAGAAAGTATGCACTGAACTCCAAGTAGCTGCCTCCAAAATATCCTTAGTTGCCACCCCCCTTAAAAAAGCTGTTGAAGTGGCAGTAGCCCTAGTGGAATGAGGCCTAATCCCAGCTGGAATCTCCTTGCCATGATGGGAATAACAAAATGCAATGCAAAACCCAATCCACCTAGAAATAGTTTGTTTGTTTTGACACAGGCTTGCCCTGAGAACTCAAAGCAAAAGAAACAAACAACTGCTGAGACTGCCTAAAATCCTTAGTCTTGCTCAAATAATAACGCAATTGCCTGTGTACATCTAAAGTGTGCAAAATCTTTTCCCCTTTATTTTGGGGATCTGCATAAAACGTAGGCAAATGAATAGTTTGGTTTAAAGCCACACTAGAAACCACTTTAGGCATAAAGGAAGGATTAGTACGTAATGATACCCTATCCTTATGAAAAATCAGAAAAGGCTCAACCGCCATAAGGGCCTGTAACTCAGAAACCCTTCTTGCAGAAGTAATGGCCAACAAAAAAGCAGTCTTCCATGACAAGTATTTCAGTTCAGCAGTAGCTGCAGGCTCAAAAGGTTGTAGAGTAAGTTTCTCCAACACAAAATTGAGATCCCAAGCAGGAGTAGGAGCTCTACGTGGGGTCTTATATTCTTTGCCCTCTAAGAAATTGCTTGAACAAAGGATGTGAAAACAATGGTGGGTCACAATCATAGTGAGCTGAAATTGCTGCAGCATGAATCTTAATGGAAGAGAAAGACAAACCTTTGTCCAATAACTCAGTAAGGTATTGAAGAGCCACACTCAAATTAGGCTCCGAAATCACCAAATTCTTTGCTGCAGACCAACATAAAAATCTCTTCCATTTTTCTGCGTACACTTTCCTTGTACTAGGTCTTCTGGCTTCCATAATCACATTTAAAACTTGTTGAGGAAGTTGAGACCTGCTGTCTTTCAAAACAGAATATGCCAGGCTGTTAGATGAAGAGAGTGAAGCTTGACATTGAGCAGACGACCGTCCTTCTGAGACAACAGATGTGGAATCAAGGGTAAAGGCCATGGAGGCTTCATTACCAGACTCCTCAGTAATGGGTACCAATGCTGCCGAGGCCAATCTGGAGCTATTAAAATCATCCTTGGCTTGTCTTGTCTGATCTTTAGAAGCACCTTTGGAAGAAGAGGCAGAGGTGGAAACGCATACACATGAAGATTTTTCCAACTGAAAGAAAGAGCATCCACTTTCCAAGCTGTGTGATGAAACCTCTTTGTGCAAAACTTTGGCAGCTGGTGGTTTAGTGGAGAAGCGAACAGATCTATGTCTGGAGTTCCCCAGGACACTGTCAACTTTTGAAATACATGAAGATCCAGTTTCCACTCGTGGGGATCCATGATTTGTCTGCTTAACACATCTGCTAAGGAGTTCTGTGCTCGGCAGAAACCTTGCCTGAAGAGTTAGTTGCAAGCTTAGCGCAGTCTCCCATAAAATCATTGCTTGCCTGCACAATGGGTAAGAATGTGTTCCCCTTGTTTGTTGATGTACCACATGACAGTTGTGTTGTCTGTTAGAATCAACACCTGCCCTGGAAGAAGTAACTCCTTGAAAGCCATTAATGCAAACTGGACTGCTAACATCTCCTTCATGTTGATATGTAGATGCTGTAGTCTAGCAGGCCACTTGTCTTGTATCCACTTTCCATTTAGATGAGCTCCCCAAGCAATGTCTGAGGCATCTGTCGTTAGAATTTGACTCGCCTCTGGCCGGGTCACAGAGAGTCCCTTGTTTAGGTGACATTCCTGAGCCCACCACAAAAATTCCTTTTGAATACAAGGTATTATTTGAATGACAGTGTCCAAATCCTGGCAGTGCTGTGTCCATACATTTTTGAGATACCATTGTAGCTTCCTCATATGCAGTTTGGCATTGGGAAGCACCAGAATACAAGATGCCATGAACCCTAAGGCTTGAAGGACTGTCCTTGCAGTCAGCCCGGACTGAAGAGATAGTTGATGGAAGTAACTGGAAAGATTCTTTTGTTTGTCCGGGGTTAAAAAGGCCATCTGGGCTGCTGTATTCAGTCTCACACCCAGAAAGCACATGTCTTGAGAGGGTACTAGACTGGACTTTATTTCGTTCACAGAATACCCTAGGCATCTTAGCACTGCTATGACATATTCCAAATGCTGTAGAAGGTCTTCCTTTTCTTGAGCCAGAATCAGGCAATCGTCCAAGTAAGGATAGATTTGAATTCCTTTTAGCCTGAAGTAAGCTATCACTGGAGCCAGAACCTTTGTGAATACTCTGGGCAGTAGATAAGCCAAAGGGCAATGCAGAGAACTGATAATGAGAATTTCCAGCTCGAAAACGCAGATACTTTCTGCAACTTAGTCTTATAGGCACATGAAGGTAAGCTTCTTTGAGATCTAAAGTTACCATCCAGTGATCCTTGCCCAGCAGAGGTAAAAGCTGTTGTAACGTCAACATTTTGAACTTGGGAATGTCCAGATAAGTGTTGAGGATAGATAAATCCAAAATTGGTCTCCACGTGTTCCCCTTCTTTGGTACTAGGAACAGGCGAGAATAAAATCCTAGGCCCCTTTCTGGCACAGGAACCGGCTGAATGGCCCCTATTTGGAGTAACTGAGAAATTTGCTTGTGAGCCTCTTGTCTTTGTAGAGGAGGAATGTCTGGCATGCCTTTGAAAGGAGGCAAGGTATGGAAATAAAACCTGTAACCGTGGTGAATGATATCCAGAACCCATTTGTCTTGGGTAATTAAATCCCAATTTTCTTTGAAAAGAGACAGTCTTCCTCCTAGAGGTGCCGCCAGGCGAGAAGGTACTGGCAGCTGAAAAGGCAGGTCATTGGGTCTGCTTACGAAAGGACTGACCCCTGCCCTCACCAGAAGTCTGAGCAGGTGAACTCCCTGTCCTAGGCCTAAAAGCACCTTGAGCTCTGCCCCTACCACGTCTAGACCTACCCCTAGACTGGGAATCATAAGCAGGATAAGTCCATCCCTTAGCAGGCCAATTTCTACTAAACTTGGAGGCTGCACCTGCAAAAATCCTTAACAGTTTGCGTAGACTTAGCCTTGTCCTCCATCTTCTTTAAAACTGCTTCCACAGGCGAACGAAACAACACATCAGACTGTAAAGGAGCATCCAAAATCCTTGTCTTAACATGCTCAGCTAAATTCTGATCTCTCAACCAGGCGTGCCTACGAAGAACAGAACCAGTGGCAGCCACCCTGGAGGAGGCCTGCACAGCATCAAAACCACATTGCAAGGAATGTTTACCCACTTGTTCAGACACATGAACTAAATCCTGCAACTCTTTACACTCAATACCTTCCGCCAGAGCATCCACCTTAGATTTCAACTGTGAAAGAAGATAATTCTGATATTTTAACATGTGAAAATGACAATTCAACGCCCTCATGGCTAAAGTGGAAGAAGTATACACTTTCTTTCCCCATCTATCCAAAGCCCTTGCCTCTTTATCAGGAGGGACAGGATTTTTAACAACTGAGGCCTTCACACCTTTAGGCCCCTGAGAGACAGTTTCGGGTCTGCCCTAGGACTCTTAAAAGATACTTATGAGCTTCAGGCACCCTATAATACCTATCCGGTTTAACTGGGGCAGGAGGCAAAGAATCCGGATTCAGGGAAGCCTCTGCAAAAACATCTTCCACCACATTCAAAACAGGAGGTATAGCTAAAGGCCTGTGCTGGGGTAAAACAAGAATTCCCTAAGCCTTTTCCTGGAATCAGAGAAATCTTGACCTTCCCATTTAAAATGCTCCCTCATGGAATGCAGAGTCTCTGAAAATGAAAAATCCTCAGGAGGGAAGCTGAAGGAGTAGAATCATCCACATCAGAATCAGAATAAGGAGGGTACTCCTGCAAGTCATCAGCCGAAGACTCAGAAGCCTCCGAGCATTGCTCAAAACTCTCAAACTCAGATTCCACCCTAGGCCTCTTATCAGGAGGGGGCATAGAACCCCTTATCATAGTAATCAAATCCTCTGCCATTTTAAGCATATGTTTCTTAGGCAAAGACCCTGAAGTACTAGGAGAAACCCCACTGAATCAAAACCAGGCGTGCCCCGCAGAGAACCCTTGGAAACAGAAGGGGTGGCCCTGGCCATCTTAGGGAGAGAGGAAGAACAGCCACCTGAGAAGCCCCTCAGCCTGGCCTACTTCCTGAGAGGATACATCCTGTAACAGTAAAGTCTCCCCTGAGACTCCAAAGAAACACCTGGCAAAACCTCCGGCTCCACTGAGCCCTCTAAAGAACCGGCGTCTGGGACTGTCGGTTCCTCCACTCTAGGCTTTGCTGTTTTGTCCTTGCGTTTTTAGCCAAAGCGGCGTCGGAGCATCCGGCGGCATTTTATAATTACAACGCTTCCCAAACACTAACCTGGCACAGTCTAACCTTCTCTTAATAGTGCGTTTGTTAAATCTAGCACAAGAGCGGCATCCAACAACGTCGTGCTCAGGCCCTAAACAAGGTATACACAAAGTATGGTAGTCCCTATGAGGTATCTGTTTCCCACAAGAAATACAGTTATTCACTTTTTCTGACATCCGGTTAAATACTGAGGCAAGAAAAAACCAAAATATTCCAGCGGGTACTTAGCCAACTTTGATTCGGTCTGAAACTCTGGCTTCAGAAACTTTCAGAACGCCAACCTGCACTCGCAAAATTGCTTCTGCATCGGACCATGCGGCAAAAAAGACTGGGGATATGACGTCGGTCATGCGCATTAGTACCCTGGCGTACTGGCGTCAGTCTAATGCGCCCTGACCGGCGCCAGCCATATACTTTGGTATTCGGGCCGACTGGACAGCGGACTACCCAATAGTTAGGACTGCAGCAATGTGGAATGAAGAACATCTAGTGCACTATGGTAGCTTCACAGAATACACATTTTTGACCTAATTACAGTCCAAATGAACTGGGTTCACTTATCAGCCAAAATCCTTGAAGGAGCTGGTCAGGCAATGAATACAGTGAGTGGCTAATAGAGACTTATCTATTCAGATGGCAGAGTGCTGGTTTAGTCTACAAGACGTTCACAAGAGAAAAGGTCTGGTACTGAAGCTTATGCAATATGGGAGTCAAAGAACACTAGCCCCACTCCAGATGCACTCTAGTGCAACCACTCCAGCTGGAAATAGAAGTGTGCAGAATCATGCATTTGTACTAGGTCCAGCTCAGAAATGAATGAAATGCACGTTCTTGTCAAAAGGAGTGTTAGAAGAGAGCATAATATTTATTGATATGCATTGTTTTTCAATGTATGGACTTCAGACTACAAACACTGAAATGCACTTGCAGTGATTATCATTATAAATGTTATTTTGCATTGCACAACTTAGATGTTTGTGGTTAAAACAGATAGTTACTGCACCAGTGAGACCAGGTGTGGGGCTGGTAGAAGTTTTAATCTGATATGCAGCTTCCAACATGCAAGTTGCAGTTCAATGGTTTTAATTTTAGAAAAGTAAGACTGAGATGGGGAGTGGGAGGAGTTTCTTTTAATTGTGGTGTTTGCCATTTATCCAAGTTTGTGCAGAGGGTTAATCCCCCATGCAAGGGAGTGCAAGTGGACTTGCCCTCCTACAAAAATTCTTTTGTCATTACCCACTGACACTGAAGTTCTGGCTACATCTATATTAATTTCTTGATGCTGTGGGAAGGAGGTTTATGGAAGCAATGTTTAGTCGAGGATCCGTGTAGCAGCATACAAAAAAATCTCCTTACTCTGCTGAACAATGGCTTTCTTCCTCATCCTTGTCTCCCTCCCCTAATGACTAGCAGGACTGAATGGGCTGAGAGGAGTTTGGGGTTGATGGTCAAGGGAAAATGTGGGGGGGCAATTTTTTTTTTTTAAATCAGATGGCCACGGTGGTGCAGCAGTTAGCATTGTAGCCTCACAGCAAGAGTTTCTCCGGTGATTCTCGGCTAGAGCACCTTCTGTGAGGAGTCTGCGTGTCCTCCCTGTGGCCAAGTGAGTTTTAAAGACATGCAGGTAGGTTCATGTCTGTGTCCCTTCAGTGTAGGTTGGGTGCTGGGCTGGCAACTCAACACCATAAAAACTTCACTGCCAATCAATCTCCAGACTCGTGATCCACTATGGTGACCCCTAACTGGGAAAAGCCGAAAGACACTGTTTTTAGTGTGGCCATGGCAACTACTATTGACCAAAGAAGAGCAGGCTAGTGTCATATATAAAATCACTGGCAATATGGAGGGGATTATAAGATATTCACTAGGCATCTCTGGTGCAGAATTAAACTGTTGATAAGTACAACAGTGAAACACCATGGGTGAAGATGTATTTTTTTTTCAAGTGGGTAAGGCATTTATGGCAAATTACCAATGGAAACCAATTAAGGGGTAGGGGCCTAACAGACTGATAAAAAAATGTAATGATATTACATTGGTGGGTTACTGGAATGCAATGTATCTGGATAGTCATCAATATGATGTGCCATCTAGTATGAGTGAAATAAAACACCTACAGACAGGGATGTTGCATCTGACATTTAAATTGTAAACCTTTATTAACAAAGAAATTTTCATAACAGAAGGGTCAGTTGTTGTCAGGGGAGCTGGGAGGTGCACTTCTTCAGATGCCATTAGCTAAAGTTCTCCCTGATTGGAAAAGGTGGAAAGGGTAGTGTCCCAGCAGACATACTACTGTGTATCCAATCACATTTAGGCAAAAGTGGGGAGAAACACAGAAAAGATACACAGGTACCTCTGGTAGCAATATGTGATAATTTCCCAGCAGAAATACTACTTGGCAATTAATCATATGCAGACAAAAGTGAAGAGAAATGTACAGAATACACAGGTATCTCTGGTAAAAAAAAATGTTTGATAATATCCTAGCAGACTTGCTACTGTGCTTGCAATGATAGTCAGACAAAAGTGGAGAGAAACACAAAGAAGATACACAGGTATCTCTGCTAAAGCGCACATCTTTACTGAAGGCTGGAAGCAGGTGGCAAGATGAAGTAAAATTACTCTAAATGAAAAGATTAATAACAGTAAAATATAGTTATGTTAGGGAAGAAATGGATCATAGTCCTGCTGAGTCCCAGACATGTGTACAGGAATGCAGTGAGCTTCTTCTAGAGAAAGACCTTGGTACACATCTCATACAGGGAGCATGAGAATTGGTGGACTGCTGTTTTGCCATTTGACAAATGACAGCAGCATGAAGGAGCTTCTGCTGAAAGCTGCTTTCACTGAATGGCAGTTACTGGCCTTTGCCTAGTGTTGTGCAACCTTAAGAGTTTGTATACACAAGTTAGGGAGATGGGACTTCCCCTACAAAGGGGTGTGGGGGGATTGCACCCCTGCAAAAAAAGCTTTTGTTGCTGTTCACTGAAAGTGACTTTCAGCAAATATTTCTTGTGCTGTTCTCCACTGGAGAAATATTGTTCGATAAATTATCATGAATCCCTCATACAGACAAAGTAAAGTATATGAGGGATGACAGAAAGGGTTCCAAGTCCCGAAAATCATAAAGCATCCATGTGTGGGACATCAGACTATTTTTCATGGCACAGATTCCTGCAGGGGAGGGAGGACTGGTTGGAGAAGTGATTCAGCAGCAGGGAGTCCATTCCCACAAATCACTTGCCTATAGCCCACAATATGCTTTTCTCAAGCCACCCATGTATAAAAACACACAAAAAGAACACAGATGCAATTTTTTTCATTTGGCCTAGTATTATGAATGACATAGTGAATGCTGTGCAACTTGTAAGCAGTATCGAAATGGAGGCCATAGATGAAGCCAAAAAATCATTCTTGATAAAATCTACCACTAAAGAACCGGGTATAAGAATATGACAGATATTGAAGGGAAACTGAGTATCTCAACTGGTAAAGGCAAAAGTTTTATTCTGGGTGTTATAGATTATAATATTAGGTATCCTGAAAATCTGCCTTTATCTTCTAGTAAAGAACAAAAAGTAAACAAATACAACCTGGGTGATAAATCAGGCTCAATTAGAGTAACAAAACCAAAAGACGAAAAGAAAATCTATTGGAACCAGAGCGGTCTCACTAGTTAAAACTTTATTACATGCAAGTAAAATAATTTCACGTATAGCTTCTTCAGGCATATAACAATCAGTTAAAAGGAATTACTTTATATAAAGAAATCATAAAATCACATGACCAAATTTAATTAAAATGTTAAAGTGCCAACAGTCAATTTATTTTATTATGCAACTCTTAAAACTGGCTTAATACTAATTGTACCATTTAAACCAGGAACCATATGAGCTGTAAACTTAACCATCAATTTGAGCTCTTTCTTTTCAGTTAAATTAATCAAATCTCCATCTCTAGTTGGCTCATATATAACCTGCAATATCATAAATTTGAAGTGATGAGTTATATTTGTTTCACCAATGTGTCAGTGTGCTAATCTTTACATTCCTAAGTATCTCTGACAGATGATCCCTTATTCACTCTTTGAGCTTACGATTAATTATTCTAATATAGTATGCATCACACTTTTCACATTTAGCAATATATATTACATTTTTAATGTTACAGTTACCATAAGCTCGCAGTATAAAAATGCTACCATAAACAGGATGTATGATAGATTTTGCAGTATAAATATGAATACAATGAACACATCTATTACATTTAAAAGTACCTTGTTTAGTACTTATTAACATATTATTAACTTTAGGTTGCTCCTTATAACATAACTGATTTTTCAAATTATCACATCTTTTATACTTTCATATCCCATTGTATTTTTTAATTCAGGTCTTTGACTAACAAGGAGCCAATACTTTTTAATAATGCTTTTAATAGCTTCTGTATTTCTATTATAGGTAAGTATACACCTATGACTAACATTAGAATGATTGCGTTCCAAATTAATATCTACAGTATGAGGGTCAGAAAAAAATGGGCTTAACATCAGTGGCACATTTATTTCTAACATCCTGTTGCATCTTATCAACACTAACATTATTATAACCTCGTTGCACAAACTCTTGTGCAATTGTTTGCATTTGAACCTCCATATTAGTATTCAAAGTATTCAGCTTTGCCACACGCAAAATCTGATTCCTAGCTACATTGTTAAAAAAATTGAGGATGAATACTAGTTCTATGCAAATAGGTGTTGTCCCTATTTTACCAAATTCATTTATCAGTGGGATATCTAAAAAAAAATCTATCTGTAAATCACACATTGTTTTCTTAAAACTTACAAAAATTCTGTAGTGTTAAAAATATAAAGAACTCATGAAAAAGAGCTGGAGTACCTGTCCAAATCAAGAAGAGGTCATCCACAAATCTTTTATAGAAAAGAGTATGTGCACGATATGAGTGCATGTTTTCAGACAGAATAAATTGCTTCTCCCAAGCATGCATTACAATATTTACATATGTGTTACCCACAGGTGTGCCCATTGCTACACCCCTATTTTGTTTAAAAAGCCATTTTTGAGCAAAAAATGCAGTTACCGAAACACCTTCAATGGGAGTGTCTTAGTTTTGCTGTATATCTTCAATACAAGATTGTGCTGACAGGGCTTTGTATACTTAAGATATCCACCTATCAATATATATATCCTGATTTGCTAAGACTCTGGCAGGCAATCAATTTAAGTTGCTCACTACAATATATGCAGAGGTTGAACAGCTTTATGCAGACTTGATAACTAACATCAAGCTTAATGTGCATTCTAGCCTATTATACAAGACACTTGATTGGGTTGTTGCTTTTGAGATAGCAATTTACTGATTAACTGCATTTCATTACCAGTTAACTGTATTTCATTAAACACAGAGAAAAAGCAGACTATATGAAGCGGCAAAAACACTTGTAGATACCTATCTACAAGTGTTTTTGCAGCTTCATATAGTCTGCTTTTTCTCTGTGTTTTATGCAGTTATTGGACTATTGCTCTCCTTTTTCTGTTGAACTGTATTTCATTGTTATTTACTGCAATTCATTACTTTTAACTGCATTTCATTACTCTTTAACTGTATTTTTTCATACTGTGAGTTCTGTTTTTGTCTGCAAGTGGTTAAGCTGTGTTTTTCTGTGAGTTTTACTGTGTTCTTAACCCTTAAATTGAGTAGCATAGTCTGGATACAGGTTTCCTCCATCCACAGCTGTTCGATTTTGATTTGTGTTTCTGGCAGCCATCTTGTGTTGGTAGGGGCCTATCTTCTCTGCTAGTGAGAGTAGCGGGGCTGCCTGGACCTCGTCTGGCACAAGCTGATTTGTAAAGCAAGCAGGGGCTAGCAGGATTAGCTAGACTTCTGTATTACTAGGATCTTCTATTTTTTGTGGTATTGAAACCCTGAGTTTGAGATGGTTTGGGCTTGTTTGCATGTCAGGCACCATAGCTGCACCATTTTTAACCCACTGCAAGGTATTCCAGCTACACATTTTCCCTTAGTAGCACATGGGTGGTCACACAGTAGTACTCACCCTTTACCCCCCTTAGCACTCTCTGGCCTCTCTCCCTCTGATTCTGACAAATATGGATGGACAATTTCCTATGGTTTCTCCTGCCAGTCTGGTTGAAAGGGGCATCCTGAGACAGTGTAGCAACTGCCTCATGTACATGTACAACCCTCTACTACTACCACCTAGGAACACCACACCTCAAACACCACCCACACCTACACAACACACACTCAGATATGTGGAGGTCCAGAAACAAAAACATACCCAAACAAAGGAGACCTCTGAGGCAAAAGCAGATGCAAACTCCACAGCCCAGCACACCACACATAGTCAACATATGTGTGTGCGTCACAGCCACTAAGGCCCAACCATAAACCAAACATATTAGTCATAGGAACTTCATTGGGAGACACACAGATGTGCCCCTCACCAGACTAGATAAGGAGAAAGTCACAGTTAGTTGTTTGTCAGGTGCCAGAATCCACCATATCATGCATGCACTTAAGTCTCTCAACAACAGATACTGTTATGACTCTGTCATAGTCCATATTGGTGTGAATGACTTGAGATGTACCTCCCTGGACTATATGAAGAGAGACATGATTGAGCTCACTGAATATGTGTCCTAGCAGGTATGTCCTTAGCCTTAAGCAACATTCTACCATCACCCAGAATGATACCTCAATAGAAACAGAAAATGATTGACTTTAACAATTGGCTTAGTTTCTGGTGTCATTCCAAGCGGATCCAGTACCTGAGAGCCTGGAAAGACATGATCGACAAACCAAAATCCTTTGCCAGAGATGGCCTCATTCTGTCTCCCTTGGGCTTCAGGCTTCTGGCAAAGGCTCTTCCCTCCCCCAAAATGCCTTTTTTAGGCAATGCCATGAGGTCAAAACTACCAACATGAAAATTTCATCAAAATGCAAATTAAAGGTCATGCTGCCAAATGCTAGGAATCTAAACATGAAACTGCACTCATTGCAACCATTCTTAACCCTGGAAGATGCTCACATTTGTGCAGTCACAGAAACCTGGTTCAAAGCTGCAGACAGCACCCCAGCCATACCAGGTTACTCATCCTATCATACATTCAGACCACAAACAGTGGGCAGCAAAGCAAAACAAGGTGGAGTTTCAATATATATTAAAGACATACACACCTTCAGGCTGATCAAACAGTATGATGCACAGGAGACACTCCAGGTGCAGTTAACCATTGACAAGACCCCTATTCAAATCACAGCTAGCTACAGGCTTCCAAGTTTGACTAAAGATGCCCACTCCACCTATTTGGACCTCTTCAAATCTATCAAGATTTAACCCTTTATCCTGACCCTGGGCGACTAACTATCCAACAATAGACTGGAAGAACTACTCATGCCAAAACACAAACACCCACAGATTCCTTGATTTTGTTAGTGCAAATGCCTTGGACCAGCTGATCACAACCTCCACAACAGGTAAAAGTATACTGGACTTGGTATTAACCAACATGAGTAACCACTGCAGCATCCCTACAGTGTCATCCTCCCTGGTAAGATCTGAACACAAAGCAGTCACTTTCAAAGTCACCATCTCTCCCCACCCCTCCTAGTTAAGGTCAAGCATAACTTCTCCAAAGCTGATTACAACCTCCTGAGGGAAGGTATATACAGCTTCACAGCCCCCTCCCTCTCTGTAGGAACTGGCACAAATGTCCAAAGCTACACCAAAGACTATACAAGCATTTATATAGCTCCATGGAATTAGGAATACCCGACAGGACAAAACCCTCTTCCTCAAGGAAGAGTAAACCTGTCTGGTAGACATCTGCAATAAACTCTATAATAAAAGGGAAACAAAATGCTGTCTGGAACCAATAAGGAGCAGGTACCTAATTGGAAGCAATCTCTCCTTAGCCTGAACAAGCAAATAAGAGCACTAGTGAAATCTTCCAAAGTAAACAGAGTCTAACCTGGTTACATCTACTAAAGACAGGCATAAGGCCTTCTTCACATATGTCTGCAATCTCAAAAGGAAGCACTCGGATCTGCTCAGAACTGGTGGTCAAGAACACCACATACACAAACGCCATAGACATAGCCAATTTGCTGGCAGATCTGCTCAGAACTGGTGGTCAAGAACACCACATACACAAACGCCATAGACATAGCCAATTTGCTGGCAGATAGGTTCAGTGAAAACTTCACCCCTCTGTCCCCCAATCAGTAAATCAGGACATCCGCAGCACCTGCCCCTCTCCCCTTATCTCTAGGGAGCAAGTCATCAATGCCCTCTCAAAGGAAAAAAATGCAGCCTCCATGGGAACTGATAACATCCCAGGCTGCATCCTACATGAACTCAGGCAAGAACTTGCAGCACCATTAGACCTTATTCAACCAAAGCCTGAGTACCAGCTTCATCCCAGCCAAGTGGAGGACAGCCACTGTCATCCCTTTGCGCAAAGGTGGAGCGTCCACCTATCCAGGAAATTATAGACCCATCAGCCTAACTAGCCTGATCTGCAAGACCATGGAATGGTTTGGTCATGGACCTCATAAACAAGGACATTGGCAACCTCCAAACACTCGATCCCACGCAGTTTGGTTTCATCAAGGGGAGGTCATACCTGTTAAATCTGGTCAACTTCCTTGAGACAGTCACCAAAGCCATGGACGAGGGGAAGGTGGTGCACACCGCCTACCTTGACCTGGCCAAAACCTTTGATACTATCCCCCACTCGAATATAACAGATATACTCTCCCAATTAGGCATCAATCCATATGTTACCAGACGGGTAGCAAACTGGCAAACTGATAGAACCCACCAAGTCAAAACAGGGGAAGCCACCTCAAGCACTAGACCCATAACGAGTGGTGTACCACAGGGATCGGTCTTGGGGCCTCTGTCATTTGGGATATACTTTTCTGAGATGCAGGCCAAAACCAGTAGGCTATGGCTGACCAAGTTTGCAGATAACTGCAAGCTGGACACTGTCATCAATTTCCCTAGTGATGTGGACATTCTCCAAGAGGGTCTCACTCAAACAAATGACTGGTGCCAGAAACATGGTCTTAAACTGAATGCCAAAAAAATGCATCATCATCCCCTTTGGGGAGAGTGATGTCCCCACAAGTTATCACATTAATAACAAGGTTCTAAGCATGCAATCAGTAGTGAGGAACATGGGCACCCAGGTTGATAGCAAATTGACTTTTGACCACCATATTGCCTCTGTTGTATGGAAAGCTATCTACATGGCCCACATCATTAGGAAGGGTATCTCATCCAGGGAAAAGGAGGTCATAACAAACTTGGATTCTTCCCTTATAAAACCCATTATTGAGTACAATGCCCCTTTCAGCATGTACCTCACAAAGCACATGCAGCAGCTGCAGAGAACACAGAGGTTCCTCACCAGGAGAATCCAGGGCCTCAAACATCTACCCTACACAGTCCCATTACTCAGTCTCATACAAACTCCTCAGAGGTGACCTCAGTCTGGCATACAAAGCAATCTCAGACTCACCTTGATGGGATTTGCTGCATACCTGCAAGTCAAGCTCCACTCAAGTAAGCTGCATGCGCAACGTCAACCTGGTTTGTGACATCAACAGAACTTGCTGGCGGGATAGACTTGTGTCACAGAGACTCCCCCTTCTGTGGAACAGACTCCCTCTCCATGGTCAAGCAGAGTTACTCATTAACCCTTTTTATGCACAACCTGGATAACTGGATGGGGAACAGAAAATACACCCCTGGGATTCCACCTGTGTCCCTGCTGGACAGCGGCATCAGGTGCTGACTTGTCAGAATATGGGCTAAATTCTTGGTTAGGCTTGTAAGGACCTTAGGGCCAATAGCCTAGTAACTTCCTATGATCCTATATGCTAACTGAGACTAAAAAGCACAAACTTAAAAGAGATTTTAAGTTTGGCATCATCTTTATATGATCCAATAGGAGAATAGTTACACAGTTGTGTCATCAAGAACAATCATGTGAGCCAACAGTGGCTATCTCAGCAACAACAAACTATCGTTAACCCCAATCTTGTTTCAGAGCTTGATCCAGTGGATTTTTCACATCTGCAAGAACAACCTCTTCCTATGTCACAGCCAAGGAAATGAGCGAAGAGTTATCGCAGCAATACACGAGGCAAGAAGGCAAATCGACGTCCTGTAACCAGGAGTCAGTCCAGTAACTGAATGAAAGACATAAATTGATATTTCATTTGTCGCATTATGTTCTTACAAATAAGCTTAGTGTGCTGAATAAGGGTTTAACTTTTGTGCCAGCATAGCACTTAGATATAGCACAAACCATACTTAAATTTAAATATTTTACCAGATCCTTACATTTAAGAATTCTTTTTGGTGAGGAGGGAGAAGTAGCTGCTCATTTAAATAAAAGGAAAATACATTTATACAGATAAGTAATCCAATAGTACAGGATTTTGAAAGAGCAGCAGAACATGATATTTATCAGCTATACATGAGTGGACGTAAAAAATATTTTTATAACTTAACTTTTAAAGAGTTGCAAGCTATAAAATCATTGGTTAACAATCCAGATATTGTTATTAAGTGTGTGGACACGGGTGGTGGCAATGCTGTTTTAGATACCGATTATTATAACAGAACAATGTTGCAAATGTTGAATACAAGGAAATTACTAGAAAAGAAAGTTATAAAATTATTAAGACTGTTGAAAGTCTATTATATGAAATGCATTTAGATGGACAGCTAGACTTTGAACTATTACAATATTTGTGAACAACAGCACTTAAGATTCCAGTAATTTACGGAGTTCCAAAGATAAACAAATCTTTGGCACAACCAGCAATGAGACCCATAGTCTCAGCACAGGGATGGGTAACTGAACCCATCTCCAAATATCTGGACACACAACTGAAAATGGGTTTAAATAACATGGGTACTATCGTTAAAGATACTTTGGATTTTTAAGTCAGTTCTATGAATGGTGTGTTGATAAGAATTTAGCTGGTTGCTACTTAGTAACACTGGATGTTGATTCCCTACTTACATCAGTACCCAACTAGGAAGGTACTGAATATGTTAGAACACATCTATTAACTTTAGTTGTTGTTTGTCTTTTCGGCTTTTCCCGGTTAGGGGTCGCCACAGTGGAACTCCGGTCCGCTAATGATTGGCAGTCGATTTTTATGGTGCCGAGTTGCCAGCCCGATAACCAACCTTCAGCGAAGGCACACCCATTCACGCATGTCTTTCGGAGGCCACTCGACCGTGGGGAGGACATGCAGACTCCACACAGGAGGCACTCCAGCCGAGAATCGAACAGGAGAACCTCTTGCTGTGAGGTAACAATGCTGCCGCTGTACCACCGCGGATCTACATCTATTACATTTTAATAATGCATACATTAACACAGTATGAAGATTATTAAACATCATTTTGATTAATAACAGCTTTACTTTTCAAAAATGGCTTTTTAAACAAAATAGGGGTGTAGAAATGGGCATACCTGTGGCTAACAAACACGTATGCAAATATTGTAATGCACATTTGGAAAAAGCAATTTATTCTGTCTGAAAGTATGCACTCATATCATGCACATACTCTTTTCTATAAGAGATTTGTGGATGACCTCTTCTTGATTTGGACAGGTACTCCAGCTCTTTTTCATGAGTTGTTTAATTATATTTTTAACACTACCAAATTTTTAAGTTTGAAGAAATCAATGTGTGATTTGCAGATAGATTTTTTTAGATATCACACTGATAAAAAATGAACTTGGTAAAATAGGGACAACACCTTATAGGAAGAACATTAAGCACAATACTTATTTGCATAGAACCAGTATTCATCCTCAATTTATTTTTAACAGTGCAGCTAGGAATCAGATTTTACGTGTGGCAAAGCTGAATACTTTGAATAGTAATACAGAGATTCAAATGCAAACTATTCATAGTTTCATAGTTTCATAGTATAGTACTAGGCTATCTGCCCTGGGGCATTTGTAAGCCTAGCCATAGTGATGTGGCTTTTGCCACCCCATGAAATGGTACAAAAATGTACAGAATAAATCTAGAATACTGTGCCTCTGTCTAGTAGTGACACAATGAAGGTCCTCTTATATAATAGAATTAGTTTACTGTGCCCCTGTCTAGCAGTGACAGATGTAACCCCTGGGGTAAACTTACGATCTCCCATCCACTCATCAAGATTTCTCTTGAAGAGAGTCAGTGAGGGACTCTGCCTAATACGAACTGGGATCCTGTTCCAAAGCATGGGAAGCCTCTGGGTTATGAATCTATCCCTCCAGCATGTCCTATTCATACTTGTGCCGAGGTTTAAGTCTTTAGCTCTCGTGGTCCTGATGGATTTGGATTTTTTGAGGTGGAGCATGTCCATCAGATCCTGATTGGACATGGCCTTGTACGTCAGGCAGAGATCACCTCTGAGCAGGTGGTATGCTACTGAATAGAGCTGAAGTTTCTTTAGTCTGGCAGAATAAGACATATGTTGGAGACCCTTGATCCTTTTGGTGAGGTACTTTTGTGGTCTCTCCAGCTGTTGCAAATGCCGGGTGAGGTACATACCAAATGGGGTATTGTACTCAATCATGGGTCTGATGAGGGAGGAATATAGGGTACAATGACATCCTTGGATCTGGATGTGAATCCCTTCATGATGAGGTGTGCAAGGTAGAATGTTTTTCTAACCACTTTGGCAACGTGGGTGTCAAATGAGAGGTCGCTGTCTACTTGGGTCCCTAGGTCTCTGATTACTTTTTCCGTACTCAGTGGGTTGCTGTCTCTGTGATAATTTGTGGGTACTTTGTTTTTTCCAAAAGGGATGACTATACATTTTTTGGCATTTAGTTTAAGGCTGTGACTACGGCACCAGTTGTCCATTTCAGTGAGGCCTTTTTGTAGGATGTGTGTGTCTGCTGGTGTATCGACTATGGCGCCTAGTTTGCAGTCATCTGCTAACTTTGTCAGCCACAGCCCTCCCATGTTTGCTTTAACATCTGAGAAATAAATGCCGAACAAGAGGGGTCCCAGGACAGATCCCTGTGGGACACCACTTGTGACTGGCTTTGAGTCTGACATTGCTCCAGCGATTTTAACTTTATGGGTTCTGTCCTTTAGCCAGTTTGCAACCCATCTAGTGACATAAGGGTTTACTTTTAAGCTGTTTAGCTTATCTATGATGCCTGAGTGGGGTATTGTGTCGAAGGCCTTAGCCAAGTCCAGGTATGCTGTATGGACTGCTTTGCCCTCATCAATGGCTCTAGTGACTGTTTCAAAAGTCAACCAGGTTTAAAAGGCAGGATCTGCCCTTTACAAAGCCGAACTGGGTGGGGTCAAGTGTCTGTAGGTCCCCTATGTCTCTGTTTATGAGTTCCATAATGATTCTTTCCATAGCTTTGCAGACCAGGCTAGTTAAGCTTATGGGGCGGTAGTTTCCAGGGTCTGTAGAGGTACCCCCCTTGTAGAGTGGGACCACTGTTGCTGTACGCCAGTGTTCAGGTACATATCCCAAAGTAAGGCTATGGTTAAATAGCATTTTTATGTGTGGGTTTAGCTCCTCTTGGAGTTCACGCACCCCGGGATACTGTCAGGTCCCATTGATGCTGTATTTTTTGCTTTGTTTAGGGCGGTTCTCACTTGGACATCTGAGATGACAGGGATATTACATTCAGCTGGGATAAGTATTTCATCTTTTGGGGGTGAAGGAGGGGAGAAATTTGCACTGAACCTGTCAGCCAGAATGTTAGCAATATCTGTCGGTTCAGTGTATTTTTTGTTGTTGTGAACCAACTCTGAGCATATCTGAGGGTTTCCGCCCAGGTTTCTAACATAGCTGAAGAAGGCTTTGTGGTTATCTTTAGTGTCCTTAGCGATTTTTCTCTCAAAGTTTGCCTTGGATGTTTTTATGAGAGAACGTAGTTTTCTGCTAATGTTGATCAGTGATGTCTTCCCTTCATGGGATTTCGCTCTGACGTGCAGTAGCTTCCTTCTTTTGTTATACAATTTGTTTATGGCTGAGGTCCACCAGACAGGACGCTTACATTTGGTGGAGAGGGACTTGGATTTGTTTGGGATTGCATGATCCATGCATTCTTGGAGATGTTCATAGAAAGCATTTGTGAAGGATTCGGCATTGTGTGATGTGGTATCCACTGGCACAGTGGGCTTAAAGTATACCATCTCAGTCTTAAGAAGAGTGAAGTCTGCTTTTGAGAAGTTTTTCACTGTGGTCTTTTGTGCTGGGGGTGGAGGTGGGATATGTATATCCAGGGTGATTAGTTTGTGGTCAGATCTCACTAGTGAGGGGTATACTTCCGGTGTGGAGCATTTTGTCCCCATGTTTGTGATGATCAGGTCTAGTATATTATCTCCCCTAGTGGGAGAGGTGACTAGTTGTTCCAGTGCATTTGAATTTATGAATTCCAGGAACCTTTGGGCTAGGGTATTAGGGCTAGAATAATGTACCCAATCTATGTTTGGGTAGTTGAAGTCTCCCAGTATGATGGTATTTTGTGATACATTCATATCCTCCAATGTCTTCAGGAAGGCTGAGTGGGGTTGTGCAAGAGTTTGTGCAAAGAGGTTATAATAATGTTAGTGTTGATAAGATACAAAAGGATGTTAGAAATAAACGCTCCACTGATGCTAAACCCATTTTTTTCTGACCATCGTGCTGTAGATATTAATTTGGAATGCAAGAATACTATTGTTAGACATAGGTGTATGCTTACCTATAATAGAAACACAGAAGCTATTAAAAGCATTATTAAAAAGTATTGGACCCTTGTTAGTCAAATTCCTGAATTAAAAAATGCAATGGGATATGAATCCATGTTTAGGTATAAAAAATGTAATAATTTGAAAAATCAGTTATGTTATGAAGAGCACCCTAAAATTAATAATATGTTAATAAGTACTAAGCAAGGCACTAGACATGTTCATTATATTCATATTTATACTGCATCTTGTTTATGGTAGTATTTTTATACTGTGAGCTTATGGTAACTGACACTAAAAATTTGATATATATGGCTAAATGTGAAAAGTGTGATGCATACTATAGTGGAAAAAACAATCATAAGCTCAAAGAGTGAATAAAGGATCATCTATCAGAGATACATAGGAACATACAGACTAACAAACTTTATAGACACATTGGTGAAACAAATATAGCACATCGCTTCAGATTTATGATATTGCAGGTTATATATGAGCCTATTAGCGTTGGAGAGTTGATTAACTAAAAAGGAAGAGCTCAAATTGATTGCTAGGTTTACAGCTCATATACCTCCTGGTTTAAACTGTACTATTAGCATTAAGCTAGTTTTAAAAGTGTTACATAATAAAATAAATTGACTGTTGTCCCTTAAAAACTGTAATTACATTTGGTCATGTGATTTTACGATTTCTGAGACCGCTCTGGTTCTGACAGATTTTCTTTTTTTGGTTTTTAAAGAACAAAACATAGAAAAACCTTAAGTGAGAATGTCTTGATGATTATATTTATCAAAATAGTTTTTTACAACTTCCTCTATTACCATCTCATGTACTTGGGGATGACTCATAAAGTCATATACTTTACCACCCATAAAGTAATATTTTGGTAAAATAGTTCAGTTCTATCCTCAAAACAAGGTTAAGGACATTCACATATCAGTTCAAGATACAGTGGGCTAGCTATTCATCATATAATGTATTTGTACATGGGGAAGCTTTCCAAGAGTCCACTGACTTTTTGTCTTTTCACCTGATGTATTACCATAAAGGATAGAATTCTTGAATTTAATTTATAATGAATGGCAGGATAAAAGTGAGCCTGATGAGCAGGATGATGTAGATTATGTCCTAAGCCTCAGAAAAGAAACTGTTCAGCTAAAGTAACAGCAAAAATCAGGATATGATTACAAGGCCAAGGGCAAGCTTGGACAGCATGTGACCATACTCCTTCCCGTCAGTCAGAACAACTTTTAAGTTGCTTGAAAAGGCCCATTGCTTTGATAAAGAAAGCGAATAATGTTAAATATATGACAGAATTCCCAAGACAGATGCAGAAATATGAAAAGTACAAAGTATATATGTTTAAGTCTTATTAGAATAGGCCAAATTCCATTCTTTTAGAGGATTTCAGCTGCACCTCCATCAAAAGGGAGACTTGTACATCCCGAGTTGTATGCCCACAGAAATCAGGGCTGAGAGAATAGGCAACCTGAAGATTGTACCCCGATTGGAGAACGAACATTCTCCAGCAGGGTGTTAATCTACAGATAACACCCGCTGAAAAACAAGTCTGATGCTTCATAGCAGCATACCAAGCTGCCATGGAGCTCGGACTGAAAAAATCTAATGGCCACCATTATTTTACACTCACTAAGCAGTGCTTTTGCAGTAGAAAAAAAGTGTGTGCATGTGTGTTTTTGATTTTGTCTGTGTGAGTGAATGTGTGCATAAAAGCAGAAGAAGTGTGTGTGTGTGTGTGTGTGTGTGTGTGTGTGTGTGTGTGTGTGTGTGTGTGAGAGACTGACAGACAGACAGAGAGTGAAGAGTGAGAGCAATCGAGAGATCCCTGGCAACAGCAGCTGTTAAGAAGTTTACGTACCTCTCAACCTCTTAGCTTAAGGTATCTGGTTAAGCCTAAAATAAACGGGGCAAAGGCTAAAAATAGGAGCATATTTTAAATGTTGCTGTTACAAAATCACAAAGTTACTTGAATATTAGGATTAATTTTAGCGTGCATTTTCTGAAGTACATGTGTGTGTGTCAGTAAGAGAAAGAGAGTAAGTTAGTGAGACTGACCACTGGTAGCAGTAAAGAGGCTTGCATATCTCTGGACCTTTCAGCTGAAGAAATCTGGATAAAGCCTAAAATAGAGGGGGATCAAAGGCTCAAAAATAGGAACACATATTAAATTATTACTCTTATAAAGTTACAAACTTGCAAAAATAAATGGATTTGTGTTAGCATGAATTTTCTGAAGGAAATAAAAGTCTGAAACTCGAACGTGTGTCACTATTTAGTAACTTCAATCTCCAGTGACTGGCAACAAATCAAACATTTTAGGAGTAAGGGACCAAAAAATAAAATAAATACCTGGATATTTTTAAAGTGTCATATTTTGGATGTAAAATGCTTCCTCCAACACCATTAACATATACTACAGCAAGTTTGAAACATTAAGCAGATGAACTATTTTACATTAAAAATATATACAAAATAATACACTAATAAAAAAATAAAGTAAACACAACAATTTTACAGACAGAGCATTCTATAAGTGCAATAATAATAATGCCCTCCAGAGTATGTGTTGCTGGGGGAATAAAACCCTTCCAGGGATGTAGAGGCCCTCTGCCTGCAGTTTCAGGCCCCCAGAACACCCCTGGGTGGGCATTATTTTCACAATAACACACACCTTGTTGGGCAATATTGCTTGCTTAATAAATACAAATTCTGTGGGCAAGTTAGTCTGTACCCCAACAAGGAAAGACAACATCCTGGACTTGGTCCTCACCAATATGAGACTGCTGTGCCACCATTTTTAACTTCCTCCCAAGCCAAACAGGATCATAATCAGTCACATTCACCACACTGAAGCTTAAGGTATCTTTAAGTCCCACAGTATTCAGACATTATGTAAAGGCTAAACTACTAAAACCGAGTGATGACCTGGCTAAATTCAACATCTCCTTGCAGAATCCAAATTCTATCATATATGAATAGCAGTATTGCTGCATCTGTTCCACTCCACCGTATACACAATGCTAAATTTAAAAATAATCTGCTGTGGGGGAATCCAAACATAAAAAGGCTCTACAGTAAAAGAAAAAAAACATTGCATGCGATAATAAATATCAGTATAGTCATAAAATGCATTATACTAAACTATTGGAATCAACAAAGAACTGATTTTTTTTTCCTTTTTGGAAAATTGTGGTTAATTTTAAAACAGTTTAAATCATTAGATATCAATTAATTATGCTCATCTCATCCTGGAGGAGTCAGGGTGGGGGTAACTAGGTATGGGTTTATCACCGAACGTAACTTGAATTGTATGTAAGTAAAATTAAAATAAAACATTTGGGAACTCAGAAAAATCAATGTATTTAAGTAAAATTAAAATAAAAAAATGGAAACTCAGGAAAAATCAATAGAAACTATTTTTAAAAGGAAGAAAAAAAAATAACTATCTCTGAAGATTTCAAAAACAATCTTTCTAAACTTAACAAGAAACTCCAGTCTCTAATCAAATCAACCAGAGCTAGGTATGAGGTCAAAATATTTCCCTTGGCAAATGACAACCATAAAGCCTTCTTTAACTATGTTAATAACTGCAGAAATGATGCCTACCACTGCATAGAACTAACAGTACATGATATCATACATTTAGACCCTGAGCACACATACAATCTACTAACGGATAAATTTAGCTCTAACGTCATACTTCACTCTCTCCCTACAGTCTCAGATCATACGCCTGCATATACACCCCCACCACCACCACCAAATCTCCCAAAAACAGGTCTGCAAAGCACTTTCCAAGGCCAAGAACACATTTCTGTTGGGTCAGATAACATACCACATTGTTGAAAGGCCAACCTGAAACAGGACCTGTCAAACCCCCCACAGAGGCTATATCAACCTCCAAACTGGTCTTGCTCCAGACAAATGGAGGACAGCAACAGTCATTCCCTGCACAAAAGTGGGGCATTAGTGGATCTTGATAATTACAAACTCATAAGTCTGACCAGCCACATCTGTAAAGCTTTGAAGATGATTATTATGGACATAGGGTGACCTACAAACTCTTGACTTAAGCCAGTTTGGTTTTGGCAAGGGCAATTTCTGTCTGCTTATTCTACGTGACTTCTTCAAAAAGGTTACTGAAGCAAAGGGTAAGGGAATAATCAGTACACATCACATATCTTGAGCATGTAAAGGCACTCCACATCATCCCACACTAAGTATTGTTGATAATCTCTCCCAGATAAATATTAAGTCCTATGTAACTCACTGGATAGAATAACTGATTCACAAATAGAACCCAGGAAATTAGACTAGGTGGCTCTACCTCCTCCAAAATACCTGCCACTAGTTTTATACTTCAAGGTGCAGTGCTTGGGCCACCCCTCTTGGGTCTAGATCAGAATATCAACATTTCAAAATGTTGAAGCACCTTTATTTGACACGAAAATGTCAAACGTTGAGTTTGTTGAACGGCCAAAACACCAATTTCCTTCCAAGGGAAAGAAATCGGAAGGCCAATAGACAACACAACATAAAAACTAGTGTATTTAAGTGAGGGGCTTTGCCCCCACACCCCCCAACTAAATATTCTAACTCAGAGATCGCACTACAGTCGGGGAAAGTGCAGGTGTGACAAAACGGCCAACCGATTTCTTTCCCTTGGAAAGAAATTGATGTTTTGGCCATTCGACAAACTCAGCATTCAACATTTTCATGACGAATAAAGGTGCTTTGACATTTTCAAATGTTGATAATCTGATAAAGACCTCCCTCTTTGACGTTTACTTCTTGGAGGTCAAAGAGTTTATGGATGACCAAGCTTGCAGATGACTTGGTGCCAACACCAAGATCCTCCAAAAAGGCCTTTCCCTAAACAAGCAGCTGTTGTCATAACCATGAACTAAATGTAAATGCCCAAAAATGTATTATAATCCTCCTTCAGTAAATATGACATCCCCTTTAACTATTACATTGACTAAATACCCCTGAAAATCGATCTGGTACTTAGGGACCTGTGAATTAGGACCTGTCCTTCGATCACCGTGTATCTATCCATCATTGTAAGAAAGTCCTTCCTCATTGTTAATCTTATTAGTAAGTGCATGGCTTCTTTTTTTTTCAATAATAATTCTTTATTATTTTTTCCTTTTCATTACACATCACTTCACAAGAGTATACACAGGTGATATTCGACTGATGAAACAACACTGTAATTAAAACATATTTACACTATTTATATGAATGCTTTCATAGTTTAATGGTATGAAAAGAAATACGAGTTGTTTTCTCCAGGGTTAGTACCATCAAGTTAGTTAACTACTACCTAATGTTGTGATTTTTGTGTATGTTGTAATTGTATCTTAAATTCAATGGTTTATGTAAGCATAATATTGAAAATTTGTTCCCAAAGTTTAAGGATATTGGGATTTTTGTTTTGTTTATTTATTATATATTTATGGGCTAATATATGTTTTATCGCCAAGTTCCTAAAGTTCTTCCATGAGATTTTGGATGGGGTAAGCCAGTTAAGTGCATGGCTTCTAAATTCTAGTGACGTGAGCATTCCACTCTATTCAGCACTTTTAGACCAATCATTGAGTGCAGTTACCTAAAGTATGTATCTGTCCAAACACTTAACACAACTTGAATGACCACAAAGCTTTCTCACCAAAAAAAATCAAGAGTCTAAATCATAAGACCATCTTAAAGTCTTGACCCTCTTCTTAGTATCATACAGTCTACTGATGGGTGATCTCTGCCTCACGTACACAGCCTCAACAGACCCCATCCTCACAGCTCTACTGCACATCCGTAAGTCCAATGGTGGCATAAATCCCCACTCAAGTTATCTTAACCAGGGGCGGCTCATGCTATAGGACTGCAGCCCCCCCACCTGTAGAATAAAACAAAATTGAAAAACAAAATTGAAAAATAAAATTTAAAAAAAAAAAAATTTCATGGACTCCACACATGCGTACATGGTTCCTGAAAGCAGTGTTATGCAGACCAGAACTGCATGTATGCATGCGTGCTCATTCCAGAGCTCTAGACTGCTCTGTTAGGCAGTCCGGATAGGGAAGGCAGGAAACTCCACTGCACAGACCGGAAGATCACTGGACTGCATCGCCCGCAGGATGGAGGCTCCAGCCTACTTCTCGTGGGACAGGGTTCTCTCGCGGGAGACACATGCGCAGGCATGCCAGAGGACTTAGCTGGAGAGGATCGGCGACCGTTTTGAGACCAGGATGCCAAAGGACTTAGTTGGAGAGGATCGGTGGCAGGATGCCAGAGGACTTAGCTGGACAGGATCGGCGGCCGTTTTGTGGAGGACTTTAGCTGCAAACAGGAGGATTCGTGGATCAGCCGTTTTATGGAGGACAGGTAGTGCGTGTTCGTGGATTGTGTGTGTGTGTGTGTGTGTGTGTGTGTGTGTGTGTGTGTGTGTGTGTGTGTATAAAATGCCCCAGTTGCTACACGGTGGTGGGTAGAGAATAAGGCTTGAACCCTGTAGCTTGAGCCCAGGAGGCAGGAGCCTGAATTCTCTACCCACCACCATTTGTAAAATCATTGCAGATTTTTCCCTCATACTTGTTTTGTTCCTCATAAAATCTTTGGTTTCTATATTTTTGTGTCCTTGCAAAGCCAGTAGTGCAATGGTGCAGTGGTAGCATTGTTGCCTGACAGCTACAGGTTCTCTGGTTTGATTCTTGGCTGTGGTGCCTTACCTTCTCTGTGGAGTCTGTATGCCCTCCCTGTATTTGTTTCCTCTAGTATCCTCCCTTACAAAGACATGTGTCTGTCTGCAGTGTTTCTCCCTGGGCCTCTGCTAAAAATTAGCTTTTGTTCCAAGTCAGACTTTCCTGGTTAACATATGTTAAAAATGACACGCATTGAATATCAGACTTTATATTCTTCAGAAAGTGCATGGTAACACAAAAGCTTTTATTCTAGCAGTTTTCTAAGTGTATAAGATGGATATTTGAAATTTGTCCCTATTTTTGGGAGTGTATTCCCCCATTATTGGCTTCATCCAGGTTTTTTGTGCCAAGGTTGAGAGCTATGGTAAGAACTGAATTCACTGAATATGTTTGGGGGCTATATTCCCCCATTGCTGGCTTTGTCCGGGTGTTTTTTGCTAAGAGATTGAGAGCTATGGTGAGAACTGAATTCACTGAATGTTTGGGGCTGTATTCACCCATTATTGGCTTTGTTCAGGTGTTTTGTGCTAAGAGGTTGACAGCTGTGCTATGGTGAGAACTGAATTCACTAAATGGTAGCCATTTAAGTTTCTGTCTTCCTCTTTCACAAAACAGCTGATTTGGCATAGTGGTATGTTGCTCTGACAGTTTTGCACAGGGTCCTGGGTTTAAGGCTTGGCAGTGAAATGTATGGTGGCAACACAGCATTTTATTCTAGCAACTTTCCAACATTATACAAGCAATGTTTAAAATGTGTTCCTGGTTTTTGTCACCCCACAATAAACTTTGGCTTTTTCCAGATTTCTTTGTGCTGCAAAGTTCAGAGATACAACTGAGTGAGAAGATTTTACAAGGAGCTGAGAGCTGCAGGGGAGCAGAAGTTTAGTGCTACGTATGCCGAGTCTGCTTGCCTTGTTAATAGCACAACAAGTAGTATACTTGTGTTTGATGCAGAAGGCTGTGGGTTCTACTCCCACAGTAGATAGATGCATTGCTGATACTGTACAGTGTTGCAAAGGGGGTGGATGCTGCACTCCTTCTTGGTGAAGATACCTAGTAACTATGAACCTGTTATCAGTTTACCATCCATTCCCTACTGCAATATTGCTAGCTTATCATCTTTTTAGTGTAAGATAGGCAATTTATTCCTCAAGGGTAACAGGCACTTTATTTGTAGATGAAACAATGAAATACAAAGTTGTTTGCTAGCAGCAACCTCTTCATTAGTTACAGATCTCTTTAATATGGAATTATTTAGATGACTTTTACTTCTTCGGAGATTGTGCATATGTACTGATACTGGTAGACTGTAGAACTTTGAGTAGACTTTTATGATGGAAATGTTCTGAATTGGGCAGTTTTGTCATTACTGGTGCATGCATTTTGTTTCATTGTTTACTGGAAAAATTTCAAAACAAATTTAAAACACCCTCTAAAACTGTACTGTATTGTACAAGGAATATAATTTAATACAATCAGGAAAGTGTTTGAAAGAGCATGTGTATGTTTCATGTGCAAGGGGCCTGTGATTTGAAAACAGCCCAAACCCAAAGTTAATCTGCCACTGGCAAAATGTATTTTCTTTGAATGTGGGTTTCAATGCTGTTTCAGTGAATGTGAGTTTTCAAGGGCAGAGAAGTTTTAATGCTAAGTCTGTTTTCATTGTGAGACTGCATTGCTTTGTTTAGCAGATATGATATCCAATAGTGTTTGCGCTGTAAAATGCAAAATAAAACTTTCAAATGAAGTCCAAATCATCGCAGAAGTAAAGCAGTATGCACATTAGTGTTTATGGTTTTTGTTTTTCGGCTTTTCCCGATTAGTGTTTATGGTAAATGGGGTGAAATAGCCAAGTAATGGTTCATTGGAATGGCTGTAGGGGGGAAGCTCCATTCGACCATGATTTTGTGAGGGGGGAAGGGCAGCAAACTCAGACAGCCCCGGCTGAACTATACCCCTCAACTGTCCAGATTTTTGCAGAATGAAGAGATTTTTGCTTCTTATTTTTGGTTTGTTCCTCATAAAATTTGTGGTTTTCTGTCAAATCATTTAGGAATTAAGTCATTAAATAATGACAGACACTGAGTTTCAGACTTCATAACCTTCAGAAAAATGCATGCTACAGCAAGACATGTTATTCTACCAACTGTCTCAGTTTATACAAGAGCAATTTTTAGTACTGTTTTATATGTTCCCCCCATATATTTGGCCTTGTCCAGATTTCCTGCATTAACGGGCTGAGAGGTACAGGCAAATAAATTGCTTTATAGAATTAGGCATATCCAAACCTTTCAACTGTCCCCGATTTTGGTTCAAAATGTTGCTCTTCCCATAATAATCCCGCTGCAAAATGGCAATTTTTGAAGAAAACATGGAGGGTTTACAATTAATAAATAACTGTAATAATCAGTTATAGATTGCTTTTATTTCAGAAATGCATGTAGATTCTTTTATTTTGTCAGCTGCTCAAGTTAGCAGTACTAATATTAAAAAGTGTCCCTTCTTTGACAGGTTCCCAGCTGTATTGTGTGGCTATTTTATATTTTTGAATCACATTTTTGGTCCATTTTTCATAAAATTGTGGTTCTTTGGCAAATTAGTGGCAAATCATTAAAGACTGAAGTTAGAAAATAATGACAGACATTTCAGTTTCAGATTTCATACCCTTCAGAAAATTCATACTAATGCAAGACCTACTATTCTATTATCTTTCTAAGTTTATAAGAGCAATATTTAAAAATTGTCCTTATTTTTGGGCCTTTGTCCCACCTCTGTGTAGGTCTTTCTCTGGATTTCTTGCTTTGAGGTTGAGAAGTATGACAAATGTGTCAGGGCCATCGCAGTCAACCAGAGACATTTCTCTGGATATGTCCAAGCAAGGCAAGGAGCAGTTATGCAGTGTAAATGTGCAGACTATCCCCCATCCAAGGTAGACACAAGTACTACAATGGCTTTTCATCTGTCCTTGATTTTCCAGAATATTCTGGTTTCTGTCATATTTTTATACTGCTGATTTATGCTTATTATTATTATTCAGAACGTGCCTGTTGCTCTGTGTTTAAGTAGCAATGCTTTAACGACCATCTGGTAAGCTTGTCTGAGATTGTAAGATGCAAGTAAGCTTTAATAAGCATACTGCTAAAGAATTGCCAACATTGAAAGCCTTTCTGTTGTTGCCATGCAGAGAATACTTACATAACTAGATAACATATAAACCTTGGGTATTGAAATGTATACGACAGTATTTGTAATAAAGGACAGGATTACATTATTTTAAGAACTCATTACAGGCTTTACCTGCAAACTAAACAGACTGCCAGTCTATCATGTGTGGTCCATATCCTGTGCAGTAATCCTTTAAACAATGTATGTTGAGCTTGTTTCCTGTTTGCTTTTCATTTTTTACTTTGATCATGTTTTCCCCATGAAACAAGTAGATAGTTGTTGTCAGGCAGCAGGTCTTTTTTGGATAAGAAACATTTTTACAAGTGGGGGTATCACAGAGATTGCTACTTTCAGCATGTTACTTGGTACTTTAATAAAGCTGAATATAAATTATAATTAGAACTGGAGTGCAAGGAGAAGTGGTTTGAGTTGAGTGCTGCTTGTTTTTCTTATACTTGATTTTGACTAGCATTCCAGTAATGTATTTAAAAAGAAATTTATTTTTCATGCCTCACAACCTTTTTGTTTCCATCTAGATATTAAGTAAGCTGCCATGCAGCCAATGGATTGAAATATTTTTTTTCTTCTACACTTTCCTTTTTTCTTGATTGGACTCTCATAATGATGGTTTGGCATCCAGGGCAGCGTATTTAATTAAGGTTACAGTTTTTGTGGTTTTGAGCATAGCTCCTTCCCTTTCTAGTTGGCCACACCCATTCCCATTGACCCCACCCATTCAGCTGTCTCCTGCAGCTCCCCTTTGATTTGAAGTCACCAGCTGCCACTGATCTTAATCTCTTCTATAGCATAAATAGGACATGTTGGGTGGAGAGATTAATGGGACCTTGCTCTATTAAAATGTAATCTGGACAAACAGATAAGAAACTGCAAACCCACCCCTGGTTTAACACCCTTGGTCCTTATGGGCAGGTGTTACACATAGATGTTCTGCCAGGCTCTGGGATTATTTGTACTTAAATTACAAGGGTTAAAAATTTCATAGGAATGCAGAGCTAGGCTTCTAAAGATCCTCAAGGATCAGCAGCCCATAAGCAACTATGAATCTATTAAATCATTATTTAAGATCTACAGATGAGAGTACAAAACAATTTACAAATTTGCCCAGTGAGCATTTACCAAGGTCAGAGAATCCTACTATGCACCCTATCTACTTCTAAAGAACATGACTAGTAATCCCATGAACATAATTTTTCCACTTTATGCCTCATTGGTTTGACCTATTAATAAATACTATGCATTATTTCTTAGCCTTCAAACATGCCACTTGAAAAGAACTTGAAGAGTTTGAGCAATCTCTTAACAGAAAAGTCAGACAGCTGGAAAACCTGAACTATTTAGAAAGGCTTCAGTTACACTCACTACATTCTATTTCTTATATATTACTTGGAGGCAACCTCTGCATGGTGTACAAGGTAATATCTGATACAGTTCTGTTTGAAATGCTCTGCATGGAATGCAGCACAGAATATTGTGGGAGCTAATATTGAATTGAGGATACTAATCCCATAAAAAAAAATCACTAACAAAAAAATCATGACAAATGCACTACAGTACACATTACACAGCACCTTCCCTTACAATTAGAAATGTCAGTCATTTACTTTCCTTCAAAAATAATCCCAATATGTATACTTATATATTATCCGTAGATGGGATCCAAGTCTATCATTACTACACTCATCTCAACACATTCCAACAGCATTCACTTAAAACAGGAGAAACCAGTCATTAACTTTCCTTCAAAAATAATCTTGCTATACTGTATACATATTTATATATTCTCTGAACACTAGCCGTCCCATTTTTATTAACATAACAATATATCATCATCATTACACACTATACACTTTCCAACAGCTTCCTTACAAGCAGAAGTAATCAGTCATTAACTTCCCTACAAAATTAATCCTGAAATATGTATACATATTCATAAGACCAAGGAGTTTAGGAAAACTGATCAAGTATTTGTGTCCTTTGCTAATAATAGAATGGGAAAACTAGTTTCAAAAACAATGTTTTATTCCTTGAGAGGCATAAGTTTACCAAGACAACCAAACGCACATCAACCAAGTCACTGTCTACATCGACTGCCTTTTGGGCTAGAGCATCCATTGATGATATTTGTGTAGCTGCCACATGGTCTAATACCCATACTTTAATTACTCATTACAAATTGGACATCATCTCCAGAGCTGCTTTGGTTCTGCATTTCACCAAAACATCCTTCCATGAAGGCCACCCAAGGTTACTGTAGCTGGAGACTTTGTCCCCTTCATTGAGGAATGAGTGAAAATGAGAACATCAGATAAAGAAGTTGCATATAATGTTCCATCTGTGTTGTCCATTTTCATTTTTCCTCAACTTCCCTCCCTCCTCCCCCTGTCCATGTCTTTGGGAGTGACATAATGGAATTGTTGGTAGGAGCCATAGTTCTTGTCTGAACTCCTGATCTTTCAGCTATCACTTTTCTGTCATAGCATTATTACTGTATTTTCTGATAGTATATATAATAGCAGCAAACTCAGTCTAAGGTATTGCAGTGGTCGGGGGCATTGTGGGTGGGGGAGGCACTTGGGATTCAGAGCCTAGAATCTATTGAAAATGGTAGAGTCCGATCCCAGGGTCAGATCCGAACCCATTTGTTGAGGAAGAATGAAAATGGACAATACAGATGGAACATATGGTGAGTACGTAACTTCTTTTACTTACTTTGGTCAGTTAATTATTAAGGGCAGCCACGGTGGTGCAGCGGTTAGCGTTGCCGCCTCACAGCAAGAAGTTCTCCGGTTCGATCCTCGGCTGGGGTGCCTTCTGTGCGGGATCTGCGTGTCCTCACTGTGGTCACATGGATTTCCTCCGGGTGCTCCGGTTTCCTCCCACATCCCAAAGACATGCTGTAGGTAGATTGGACATTCTAAATTGGCCCTAGGTGTGAGTGTGTGCGCATGTGTGCCTTCTGTGAAGGTTGGGCGCCGGGCTGGCAACTCAACACCATAAAACTTCACTGCCAATCATGAGCAGACAGGTGATCCACTGTGGCAACCCCTAACCGGGAAAAGCCGAAAGAAGAAGAAGATGTATACATATTACACTTACATATGGTAACTAGCTCCGGCATTTGTGATTACCATAAAATTATTTTGTCATCACTACACAGTACAAAACACTTTCAACAGCTTCCCCTTCCCTTATAGACACAAGAAGAACCCAGTCATTAACTTCCTTTCAAAAACAAACCCTGGCATATTATATAAACACTTCTATATTCTCTAGAGGCTAGCTCCCCCATTTGTGATGATCATAAAAATATTTTATCATCACTATGAATGCTGATTTTATTTTTCAAATACAGTGTGAAGTATCACACACATATACTAAGGAGGGCTAGCTCTGGTGCTGGACACTGTGGCACTCCACAACATATTGAATTATCTCCGGATATTCCCAATCTCACCATCAAACTCTACTTCAGTTTCCACTTCATACAGTCTGGTCACCATTTTGAGTTTCACTTCATAATGCTTAATGTTCTTCCCAACGTTAGGTGTATTGTCCTAGGCTTTACTGAAGTCCAAGTATATAACCACAATGCTGAATTTACAACTAACTGCACTAGGTCACCCATTACTGCATTTCCCAGTATAACAGTGCCCCTAGTACAGTACTAGCAGTACCCAATGTCACTGTAATTTAGAAAAATGGCTACAAAGTTACTGCAGACTAGATAGATGTCCCACCTTTTTCTTTATAGTTATTTGCAAATGGCATAAATTCTACCATAGCCTCTATTTGTCAAAAACAGCACTTGGTACAGTCCTTAAGATTAAAAAATTCATTACAGAGACACTGCTTTCCTAACACTGTAACCAAACAATGAAATCATTTTCCTGACAAAATCAGGCATCTGTCTACCATAGTTCAAAAGGTAATTTAAAAAGACCATGGAGTGATATTTATTTTCAAACTGAAACTGCGAATATGTGACTTGCTGTGATGTAACACATGTCCTCACTTCTCACTTCCACCATCTTACTCATATTTATTATCACAAGCTAATCTTGCTGTCACTCGACTTCCCCAGACTTACACCCCAAGCAATCTGTCCCCCTAACCTCCACATAAACAAACACCCACTTGCTACTTAGATGGAGTGGCATTTCTTCTAATTGTTTTACTTTAAGTAATCATTTTTAATGCAGTCCACCCAAGTAATGCAAACACATGAATACCTTTACACACTATCCTATCTGAAATTGTTATAGTCTTCAACAACACTGACAACAATCAGTACTGACTAAATCTTATCTGTGCTAACCAGTATGCAGCTGGCTATGAATCAAAAGCAATGCTACTTGTGGAGTTAGTGCTAACTAATTAACTGAATTGTGTGAGAATGCCAATACTGTATTTCTTACATAATGTTAAGTATGTTAGAATATCTCTTTATATATTTTGTGATTCTCTATCTATTTATGCATCTGTGAATGATTCCCACACATTGTGTTGAAACTGTAAAATTTTATAATATGGAGCTTTTCTTCACAGACCTCAAGTGAAAATGGTGTTTTCCCAGCTGGGCTCTCGGTTTACAAATGCAAATAAATAAAACATAGATACAGGGCATTCAAAGGGTCCCCCTTAGTGGTGACTCACTCACAGAAATACATCAAAATGGACTGGCAAGGTATACTGTATAAAGCCATATTGTCAAAGACTGACAGCATGGAAAGGAGTAGCAGGTCTATAGATTTCTTCCTACAGGAATCTTTAAACAACAAAACCTCGGTCATCAGTATACAGTTTTGCTTCACCACTTCTATGAAGGAACTATTTTTTTTACAGTGGGTCACGCAGCAATCCTACCAGCTTTCTTAATACTCTGGAAAGCAGCTCATCTAGACATTATGTCTTATTTAATCAAATAAATGAGCTTCTTTTCTACTTCTTTCCTGGCATACCTCTCAAATCTGGACAAAGTCTGACATAATTGGGGGGGGGGGGGGGCAAATGCCCAAAAATATGGACAGATTTTAAATATTGCACTTAGGAACCTAGGAAGTTGCTAGAGTAACAGGGTTTGTGTTAGCATACATTTTCTGAGGGATTTGAAGTCTGAAACTTAAATGTATGTAATTATTGGGTCTATGGGTCTATATTAGGTGATCGAAACTTTAGGTAATTGAATACCTAAAGATCGACACCTAAACAGCAAAAGCAGTAAATATCGAACGGCCACTTCTGCAAATTCTTTCATAGCTTCAAATTCATAATATAGACCCTCATTCCTTAGTAAGTTCAATTCTCAGATCATCCCAGTGATTTGTCAGAAAACCACAAATTTTATGAGAAATAGACCAAAAATATGAGGCAAAAATCTGGACATTCTGTGAAAATCTTGACAACTAAGAGGTATGTTTCCTGGTCACGCTTCTATTTGTTACATTTTGTCCCATTCTACACCTGCCCGAGCATCCTGTGTTGGTACCATTTTTTTGCTACTCCTAACAAACAGAGGAGAAGAAATCAATGAGCAATTCTGATGGATATGCAGCATTACTGAACTTTCCTCCATTCTGTTTCAAATGAGCAATCTGCCTGATTTTCCTGTGTTCCTCACAATATCTCAAAAGTGTATTCTATTCACCTCAAGCCTCTTGCCATATCCTTCTTTAACCTGGATGAGCTTTATTACTTCTTTTTGGCATCCCTGTGGCCTTTTCACATCCTCCCTTCCACTTCTTATTTTTCCACAATCCTTTCTGTTTTCATTACCAGCCTGTCCTACCGTCTTTTAGCAAGGAGGGTTGTCCACTCCCCAAGCTCCCACGTCTTTCAATACAGGATTTCAATCACTTCCTTGTTCTTTTCTTAATAAAGACCCATAGCTCTTCTGCTGTTCTCAGTTCTTGCCACCATATACCATCCATCCTCCTATTTTCTGATAATTAGCTTTAAATTTGTCAGCATCATTGGGACACCAGAGTCTATCCTGGCAACCAATAGGTGCAAGGCATTGAAATTCACACTGGAAAGGGCACTGATCTATTGTACAGCACAAAGTTAGATCTAAAAACATTTTCACTTCATACTATTACCAAACATTGATCCCTGCCTGTTAAATTTTAGGTACTACAGCTTTAAAATGATATAAATTTTTATGGAAAAGTAACGTGATGTACCCTCATAATGTCTAAATGACAATGGTTTTGAAGATTTCCAATTCCTGTCAATGCCTTCTATAATTCTTGTACATTATATATTTATGTCTACATTATTAGTGACTTGATTTCTGTGCACTGTATATTGCTGTAAACATTATTTATATTTTTGTTGATATTCTTACCTAAGAATTGTATATAATTCTCCTACAACTTTGGCCTGGGTTGTGGCTGCAAAGCGTCTTTGGACTAGTTCACTTACCCAGTTAACAAATGTAAAATGAAATACAGAATACACATCTCATGTACACCTACAGTAATATGGAGATCACCCATTCAACTACTGTGTGTCTTAGGGAAGCAGGATGAAACTGGAACACCCACAGAAAATTTGTGATGATGAAGGGGGAAATGCCGATTCTGTAGATAAGGCACCCTGGTCATGAAATGAACTAAAGAATCTTTCACACTGAGGTGAAAATGCCACTTACTCAACCAACTCATATGTTTAAAGAGATTAATTTTTGAGAGATGCATTAATTTGTTTGCTGTACTGACCAGCTGAGCATCTAATGTGACAGAGATATTTTTGGCTAAATATTTATATCCACCAATGAAACAAAATCTTCAACTGACCAGTATGGTAAATGAAAGTGGTGAAACTACCATGGATGTAAACTGTGTACTCATTCCTGAAAACAATATAGGACCTCCTTCTGGAAACAAAAACTACAAAATGTTCACTTATAGAGCTCATGTACAACAGATGTCTGAAGCAGTTAAAATTCTGAAACTGACATTTTACAGATGAATTAAGCTACATACTACATCTAGTGCTATGCTTAAGGTGGAATCAACTGCAGTAAAATGACACAGATTTACCAACAGTAAAAACAAGATATAAACAATTTAAAAAGAATTAAATAAAATAAATTAGGCTACTTAAGTGCTGCAATACATTGCGAAAATGGAATAGACTTACAAGTATGCTAATGTAATTTCACAGTAAGGGCATCCTTGAAAGCCTGGAACACAGGCTTAATAGCCTAATTTTTTTTATTAAACATCAATAAAACTAAACTACTCATATTTGGCTCCAACGAAATCTCAATTACTTCACAAGATAACACACTGATTGAATAAGTCTCTTTTGCCAAACTTTAGGTATATTCATAAATCATAAATTATCCTTTATGAAACATATTGACTATATAACCTGAAAAATGAAAATAAATGTCATGTATGCTCTACAACAATTAAATAGCATTCAAACTCTCATAACTACCTACTTTATTTTATGTGCTCTCTATCCTTATTAATATTCCAAATTCTGATCTGCAATAAACCTGCAAAATATGTTAATGTCCTCAACAAAACTCATCATTGTAAAGAACTTCATAAGATTTTTGTGTCTACCCCCCTCCCCCAACTTGAACCTGCACACCTCCCCCTCCTGCTTAATTACAGAAGTATCAAAAAGCCTGATGTAGAAAGGCACCATCTTTTGACTTAGCTTTTCTGCCTTGCTTCATAGGAATCCCCAGTAGTGTGCTTGCATGTAAGTAGCCCACTGCCCTTTAGGTGGCTCCATACTATTAGTGCAGCCAAGTACCCCACCTGCCCCCTAGGTGGCTCCATACTATTAGCTTTAGGGTCTCCAAATCCCTTTACCTACTCTTCATCGAATCCCCCTAACATAGTTTTTAGTCATCTCTTTATTATTGTTCTCTCTCACACTGTGGTCCCAATATAACCATACAAATATTTCCTTATATCACTCTGCTATAATCCCACTTCTATCTTTTAAGCCTCTTACCTTCTTATATATCTCACCACACTTACCTTCAGACTTCAGCATTCCACTGATTGATTGTTCTCCTCGATCTTCTTCTTTTGGCTCTACCCTCCGCTCCCCTACCCTGCCCCCAATTCTCACCCGCCCCCAGTTGTCCTACACTTATTATCACCTTGGCACTCCCCCTCATCTGACACCACTCTCACTCATCAGAATCAATCAGCATTAACCAATCATTCACAGGACCCAGTCTATTACTCAAACTCTCTCCAGTCTATCACTATATGCTAATTATAAACACCCCAACCCTATTTTAAACAAGCATTAATCAAATACCCCTACAATACCTCCACATACTTTCAACAAATCTTCAAACTCTAATCCTATTTACTGCCTAATACCCCCACTTATAATTCTCGATCTTCTCACAGCCTATGAATACCAACACCTCCCTGGCACCCACTACCCTAGAACCAAAACCAGTACTACTAATCAGCCACATAATTCTAACCAACCACTACCCCACCCCTCAAACTCTTCTAATGAAAAAACTCAACATCCCATTTGTGCTTCATATATTAATCCTAGAACTAAATACTACCACAAACTCTTATTAAAACTCCAGAAACTTGCTATTAGATTACTACCTAACCTCATAGTGGATGGTGACATCCACCCTAACCCAGGCCCAACCCCACCTGTTACTATCAGCCCCACAAATAACACCCATACTAGCATACAAAACTCAAACAATGCCCCCCCCCCAACTCACTCATAGTGTGTCACCTAAACATTAGAAGTATAAACAAGAAAATTCACTACTTACATGCCCTCCTGGTTGTCCACTCCCCTGATATACTATGCCTTACCTAGACCTGGCTCAAGCCTACTACCATTGATAATGAGATTATACCCCCAGGGTACAATATATTAAGACTTGATCGCATCTCTAAGAAATGAGGGGGGTAGTCATCTTGTATAAATCCACTCTGGAAGTTTCCAAAACTAGTACCCCAAATGCCTTGTTTTCATCACAAAGCTCCAACTCAACAAACGCATATCTATAAACATTGCATGTATCTATATTCCCCTAGGTGACAACACAAATACCTTGGAGGGTATCCTCCAATGGCTCTCCACCAACTGCCCCTAGGAAACTATTATTCTCGAAGTTGTTAATATCGACTGGAATACTTGCTCTTCAGACTTCCCCCTCCACCCATATAAATTTGCATGGCTTCTCCCAGATGATATCTTCCACAACCAGAATCAATAAGCCTAACAAAAAGGAAAGTATCCTAGACTGGATATTAATAATTAACCTACCCCAGATATATAAAACAGGCACCCTACCTGAGGACTTTAGTGATCACTTCCTGACCTATATAATCAGAAAAAGAAATGACATCCCTCAACAATCTTCCTTTAAAACCGTTAGAATTTGTAAGAACTTTATTCAGACTAAATTTCAGAATGAACTTAACACATGTGACTGGTCCAACCTATGGCTACTTCCACCAGATGAAGCGATCTCATACTTTAACTCTACATTTCTTGCTATCCTGGATAACCATGCTCCCCCATGCACTATTAGAACCAATAACAAAGTAGCACAATGGCTGTCCAATGATACAAGACAAAAAATTATTAGCAGAAACAAAGCGTGGACCTCCTGGAAAACCACTAAATCCCCAAACAACCACCTTATATATAAACAGCTGAGAAATTACACAAAGAAGTCCATTATGCTAGACAATAAGAATTACTACTGTAATCTGCAACAAAAGCACCAAAATCAACCACAAAAATTCTGGTCAGGCATAAACAAACTTCACCCAGGCCAATCAACTACCCCTACCTGCACCGCCTTAACTACCCTCCAACAACCTCCTAAAATTGTTGCTAACACCTTTAACACTTATAGAAACCGTGCAACCCCTAGCCAGCAAGCTATATCCCTATACCCAAAGTACCACCAACCCCACACCTGATAATAAGATCCCCTTTAAGCTTGATCCAGTACCAACATCTTTTATTAAGTCCCTACTTAAAAAACTGAAATCCACCACCCTTTCAGCAGACCTACTACCTGCAGAATATCTCCAAAAAGTCGCTAATGAAATAGCATACCCCGTATCAATTTTAATCAATAGAACTATCCACGAAGCCTATATCCCCCAAATCTGGAAAATCTCCCACATTGTTCCTCTTCATAAAGGGAGGGATTCCACTGAACTTTCAAATTATAGGCCTACAGCCATTCTGTCTCCCTTGGCTAAAATAATAGAAAAATGTATCCACAACCAATTTCTTGCCTATCTGAATCAAAACACTCTTCTAGCCCCCTCCCAGCACTGATTTAGACTTTGTCATAGTACAACCTCAGCCCTTCTCTCCTTCTCCCATACAATAAATCAAAACCATAATAATAACAATCAGCCCTCTTCCGTGACCTATCCAAGGCATTTGATATGGTAAATCACCAGCTACTCTTAAACACATTAAAATCACTCTCCATACATAACTTAGCAATTACCTGGTTTCATTCTTACCTAAGTGACAGACAACAAGCTGTACTATGGAAGAATAACCTATCGCCCCTTTTACCAGTCACCCTTGGAGTCCCACAGGGATCTAGATTAGGTCCCCTCCTATTCTCCATATTCATTAATGACCTGTACAAAGTCATCCTTGATGCAACTTGTATTCAGTATGCAGATGACTCAACCCTAATCTGCTCTGCCACCTCCTCCACAGATTTACAATCCTTGTCCCAAATCACTTTAAAAAAAAGTAGAGAACTGGCTTACTGGTCGCCAACTACTATTAAACCCAAATAAAACCAAACTATTACTCTTCTCCCCCACTTGCAAGGTCCCCTCACCACCTCTCACCATAATATCTAACAATGGTACCATAATTTCCCCAGAACCTAGTACTAAACTACTGGGAGTAAACAGTGACGACAACCTCAAGTTTGATGCCCACATAGACAAAACTATTAAAACAGTTAATAAAAAATTAGGCTCTTTATACAGGATTAAACCATTCCTAACCCCATCTGCTAGAACTGTTATTGCCCTTACACATCTGCTATCGACCATTCTTTATGCCTCACCCATCTTCGTAAACCTAAGCAAATCAAGCCTCAATAAATTTACTAGGTGCTACAATAACATTGCCAGATTTGCCACAGGATCAGCTTATAGAACCCATCACTGCCTTAACCTTCAATCATTAGACTGGCTTGAACTACCCTATCAACTGCAATATAACCAACTAATAGTTGTTCACAAAATCCTCTACCAACCAGACAGTACACCCATATTGAAAAATATTATTACCCCCTACAGTAACCTAAAATCCCTTCACTCTTCCAAAAAATTGCTAGCGCAAACTGTTAAAACCAACAATTCAGCTGGTGATTCACTATTCTCCAACTCTGCCAGTAAAAACTGGAACCTAGTTCCTGCGGAACTCACCACTGACCCCCCTTTATCCCAATTCAAAAAATCCCTTAGGAAATACCTAAAAATGCAGTGGCTTTGTCCCTGTACAAACCCTGACTAACCCCCACTCAAACATAATTCATAAATGAGAACCTCATTACAAGAATAAAGCTCTGACTCTCTAACCGTTTAAAATTCTGTGCATCACCCACCTACTGGAAAGATTTAAAGTTAACACTTCACCATGTATGATAACCACCTTATTATATGGGTTTTCCTTTTTCAGATGAGGTCTTTAACTATTTCTTTCTCAGCTACTTGCTTCCAACCTTTGCTGTGTGTATCTGAGAAAAACATGTAGCTGTGTGTACATATCTTTAAACAAATGACAGTTTTGTGATACCTCACTGTAATAATTTCACTGTATTTACACTTGTATTTGTACATTTGGAGCTTTTCTCCCCGGGCCTCCACTGAAAATGGACCTGTATCCAGTCGGACTTTCCCGGTTAACAAATGTAAAATAAAAAATAAAATAAATAAAAGATTCATTGGCTAGAGCTATAACATCTTTTAACATTTAATTAAATAAAAAACACACATAGGATTCTATATGAACCCATCAGATACTCACCCATCTCTAACCAACTTCCAAAACATAAGCCTTGCAGAGACTTAAGATCTCAGACCCAAAAACTCACAAAGTTGTCAAATCAAACAAAGACTTTGAGGGCTTTTTGCACTTTATTCATGCAGCCAAGCTGTGGCATTCCATTCCCCCAGACCATATGCATAAGAGGAAACATAAAACATTTCTGTACAATCTAAAAGATTACCTAACTTTCATTTTGACCTATCCTTATACTAGAATTTTATCTTCATCTATCATATTTCCAACCCCTATTTATCCTAGTTTCTCCTTCTTTTACTCTGTTTCCTTTAACTGCTACACCATTGACATCCTTAACCTTATAGTCAGCCGTTGCCATATATTATTGATGTATTTATAACCTTTACTAGTGATGCTTTCTATATGTGAACTGTGTATTTTGTAATTGTTTTATATGCATTCAAGAATGTCTATGTACAGTTGACTTTTCTTTGTTGTTGTTGATAGTTCTGTTGTACAACAGTGGAGCTTTCCCTTCCTCCAGGGTATCTACTGAAAATGGGCTTTTAGCTCAGTCTAGTTGTTGCTGGTAAACAAACGGAAATAAATAAATAAAATAATGAATTCAGCTGTACAAGATGGGTATGAGCTGATTATACCAGAGACAAAATATCAGAAATATAAACAGTGCATGAACTGAAAGGGGGCACTCTTGAAGAACCACAGTACTAGGATGCAGTAAAGACATCTCTGGTGTGAAAGCTGTCATTTAAAACACAAGAGCAGATTTAAGTCTTTGATGCCATCCTGATAAGTCATATGTTTTAATCCCTCAAATGTGGTTAATAATGGGCACCATTCTAAACCCTCTCTACAAAATGTTTCTTTTCAACAAAATCCGAGATTGAATCCAAACTTAAAACTACTGCCACTTTGGTTGGAAACACAATGGCTGAAAGACCAAATTTCAGGCTAATCTAAAAAACTGCTCCTATAGCTGTGTCAGCCACCTAGATCCATACCACAGATGTTAACAGGCTCTGGTGTCAAGATTATCAGAAACAAAATTTGACAAGAGCTGCTTCTGTATGTATTACAGCAATGCTGAACTCACTGAAAAGCCATAACTTGAGCCTTTTATATTTTATTTATTTAACAGTACAAATTCAATAAGCACAAGTATCTCTTTTCAGGACAATCCAAGATCACCACATGGTTATGTTACTTGCACAAGGACATAGGCTGGATATAGAATTATACGTGTGCTGCTGTAACTAATTCTGTTGGGAAAGGTGGTCTGCCAGCTATGAGGATGACTCCTCAGAGGTACCCAAAGCAACTACTGCATTACTAGCAAAAGAAAGTGAAAGTGAAACACTGGACTTAAAAGTGCCAAAGTAGTTTTCTTAACAAAAGGAAAACAGACTTTTGAGCCATCAAAGATCGAACTTTCTTTGACCTTTTTTTCCTTCACAGAGCAAATAGTTCCTTAAACACTTGGTTAAATGAACTAAGCCTTCATCAGCAAACAAATAAGCCACAATGGCACAACAGCTTCATATCTCAATACATCATCACCTTTGGAACAAACTTTTACTATATGTCAAGCAGAGTAGCACTCTAGGCACCTTGAAGGTAAACTTAGATAACTGGATGAAGCAGCCACAAATTCTCCCCTTGTCTGCCTTCTGTTGTCCTCCTTGAGGCTCCAGAGAACTTTTGAATATGGTTTATTAGTTGGGTTTGTAATGGTCTGCACACTAATTGCCTAGTACTTACTTACAAACTTATGAAATGATTTCAGCTCTCTCCTGAATTATCATGTGTTTTCTGGCAGAAATAAAAGGGTTATACTTACAACAGTCATCCTGAAAAAGACTGAAGTAAGTGAATAAGAAACAAAGGATGGTGCATGAAGGGCAATTTATTATCCTAAATCACAGGTTTTCCAAAGCTGCTGCAGGAGCAACAATGATTCTGATAAAAGCTCATTTGGATGTTTTTTTACAGCTTTGAGAGCAGAGCAGAGGAATTAAAAGATATGACGGATGAACATAGAAAGTTAAAAAGTTATAAGAACAATACCATGTCTTATAACTTATGTTTAAATTTAATGATTTAGGTGCTTGAGTCCAAGCATTTTTCAATAAAATAAAAGCAATAAAAACACTACAATTATGAGAATATTTGCAATACTTCAAGATAATACACAAATCTTAAATATTGAGTTGATCTTTAAATGCAGCTCTATGCTTATTTCAAGTGATAAGGAAGCTGAGAGACTTTAAAAGTAATAAAATATTAAGCATTATGGTTGCAAATGTGTTCTTCTCCATTTAATAGTACTTATCATATGTTTAGAAATTTTCCTTTTTATCTGCAATTTTTGTCTAAAGATTTAATATTTTGTTGAGAGATGAAAACATATGAACTTTTAAATTAATTTAACTATTTCATCAGCTTGTTTCCTTTGGACTTGAACTGTATCTGATGTGAATCTCTTTAACGTCAAATATGTATAAGAACTTAAGTAAATCCCTTCAAAGCCAAAGCTGCATAAGAACATAACAGGCTTTATACCCCCTACACAAATTATGAATGATGTAATGGGTGACTTGAAGTAACAATTCTAACAAACAAAATCTTCATAAAAATAACAGCACATTACAAAATTATGCACGTTACTTAAAGGGCACTATTGACTTAAAAATATTAGAAATAACAAAAAGATTGAGTCAATCTTTCATGTCAGCAATTGCATAAATGATTCAAAGGCAGAAAAATAAAAAATCAAAAATGAGGAAAACGTACATAGACTACATAACACTGTATCATATTTTACTTCCACTTCAGACACAGGGACTGGATTTTAGGCTGGTATCAGTATTTAATAAAATTCATATTCCAATGTACCCATTTTATACATTATCACATTTATTGTTGTGTTAACTCTAACAATGTATTTATAAAGACAATCAGATCACCACAGCCTACCTTCTTCTATGTTAGTTTTATTAGCTATCTTCATGTGTCTGTGCTTGTTTGGGAGGGTTACTTCAGCATACATATAAATGTGGTGGGGTTCAGAACTTCAATATGTTTTTTATTCATGTTATGGAGGTATTGTACAATTTATTTTATTTCATGAACAGTAAAATAACAAGACATAAAAATAAAAACCGCATCCACCCTCCGAATCCTACGTATTCTATTTCTAATACAAACGTAAATACATACGTTTACTTTAAAGGGTAGATTGTGTTCATTATTTCACATTCTAAAAGTGTACTGTAATTGTAAAAAACGTTTTTTTTTTTTTGCAGATGCAAAACAAGTATAAAATCCAACTGCAGATGAAACCCATCTCATTCTATAGAAATGCATCTCATTCTATAGAACGTTTGCATTCATACTAGACCTGCATTTTTCTTCATTTTAAAATTTTTATCTGTTTATAAAATCCAACTTCAGATGAAATCCATCTCATTCTATAGAAATGCATCTCATTCTATAGAACGTTTGCATTCATACTAGATCTGCATTTTTCTTCATTTTAAAATTTTTTATCTGTTTATCTGGATTCCTATTTATTTATTTAAAGTCATGCAAAAAGTTTTTTTTTAAATGTTGCAGTTTCCAAAAATAAAAATAGAAAGTATGTGCACAAAAATGCCAATCATTTTATACAAAGTTTACTAACTACTGAATAAGTTCTGCAACTTCTGTGTTTACGATATCCTGCTATTATTTTGTTTTACAGTAATTCACACTATCACACTGATCAGTACTCTACCCTGGTAAATACATTCAATAAATAATAAATAAATAAAGTTAAGATAAAATGTTACTTTGTATGCCTATTTTGCTCATTAACAACAACAAAAATTATATACATAAAATATCACTCATTTTATAGAGATCAGCACTCTGAAAATTGTATACTCATGTTTTACATATGGTTTAATTTGACCACTGTGAAGGATTTATATTCCCAAACTGCATACCTCAATTTATTCATAAGCAATTTTCATATGCCTGCTTTAACTTACTGAAGGCCAACCTGCTGAAACCCACTTCATTAATTTAATAATTATTAATTATTTAATGAAGTGTCTCTTCACAGATATACCTAGTCACTGTTCTAATGACTAGAATAGCTTATCTGAAATGATCCTAGAAGGAGCATGAGCAGGATACAATAAAGCTGTAACACAGTTTTTGCAGGCACAAGCCCTGCACCTCCACTGGTATATAAAACTCCAAGAACATAAAACCTCAGAAACCTCAGGGAAGAAGGTATATTTGTAATCCTCTCTCCGCCAAAAAAAAGTCTTTGTGATGTCAAATAATGAGTCATGAAAGCATAGTCCCCTGTTTGTGTGGTGCAGAAAGACTTTCCTACCTCCTGTTTTGTATGGTGAAGAAAGACTTGCCCACCTCCTGCAAAAATATGTTTGCTACATTTCACATAAGGCAGTATGAAAATCGAGTTTCATTTTGCCATATATTGATGAATATGACTGCAATTAAGTGTCACTTTAACTACTAAAGGTAAATGATGTGAGCCTAATTAAGTTCAAGTATACCTATTTTTACATAGATATGGCCATGATTATGTTGAACACACAATAAATACAAGCATTTATCTTGATGTTTGTAAGGGTAAATGGATACTGTCTTTTAATATTTCTTCCAAATACTAGGAAAAGCTATGCTTTGAATTAATCACACTGTTATGCCTACTATGGGAGTTTAAGGATGGTGACAAATTCCTTGTACAAACACATCTCACTTCAGGAAAAATGTTTCTCATGCTGAATAAGCTTGCAAGGCTTGCTTCTGAGAATCCTGTGGTGATTAAGCTGAACTGTCAACAAACAAACTGTGCCATCATCTTCTTTCGGCTGTTCCCATTAGGGGAACCCACAGCGGATAATCTGTTTCCATTTCTTCCTGTCCTCTGCATCTTGCTCTGTCACACAAACCACCTGCATGTCCTCTCTCACCACATCCATAAACCTTATCTTAGGCCTTCCTCTTTTCCTGTTACCTGGTGGCTTTATCCTTAGCATCTTTTTCCCAATATACTCAGCACCCCTCCTCAGCACATGTCCAAACCAACATAACCTTGCCTCTCTAGCGTTGTCTCCAAACCTTCCAACCTGGGCTGACCCTCTAATATACTTATGCCTAATCCTGTCCACCCTCGTCACACCCATTGGAAATCATAACATCTTTAACTCTGCCACATCCAGCTCTAACTCCTGTCTTTTTGTCAGTGCCACTGTCTCCAACCCATATAACACAGCTGGCCTAACTACCCTCTTGCAGATCTTCCCTTTCACTCTTACTGGTACTCGTCTGTCACAAATCACTCCTGACACTCTTCTCCACCCACTCCATCCTGCCTGTACTCTCTTCTTCATCTCTCTTCCACACTCAACATTACTCTGAACTATTGATCCCAAGTATTTAAACACATCCACCTTCACCACCTCTACTCCTTGCATTCTCACCATTCCTCTATCCTCCCTCTCATTCACACACATATATTCTGTCTTAGTCCTGCTGACCTTCATTCCTCTTCTCTCTAGAGCATATCTCCATCTCTTCAGGGTCTCTTCCACCTGTTCCCTACTCTCACTACAGATCACAATGTCATATGCAAACATCACAGTCCATGGGGACTCCTGTCTGATCTCGTCTGTCAACCTGTCTATCACCATTGCAAATAAGAAAGGGCTCAGAGCTTATCCTTGATGTAATCCCACCTCCACCTTAAACGCATCCGTCACTCCCACCGCAGACCTCACAAACTGTGTAATGCAAAAAATCTATAATATGAAAAAAGTCCTTTGTGAAGATCTTTTTTAATTTTATGGTTTAGTTTCAAGTTATTTGATACCATCAGCATAGCTGCTGTAATCGAAAATACTTAAATAAATTGGAATGCATTCTTAGAATATGATATTAGTGCAGTATGCTTTTCTATTAGCCTAACTTTCCTTCATGTGTCCATGTGGTGGGACTGCAATGGGCACAAGAAGGGGATATCAATCACTCACACGATGGAACCCATCTGGTAGTCCTTCCCTGTTTGCAAACAAACAAATGTGTAGTCTCTTGTTGCCCCTACAGACCAATTCTCATCAGAGAGAGGCAAACAAACAAACGTCTCTCCAAAAAACAGTCCCTCGATTTTTAGGCCACTAGTCTAACCCTGATCATCAGCAGAACAAGAACATGCTCTGCCCCTACTCGTACACACACATCCTACCCTGTTGATAAATACATAATCATGTTTCTACGAGGGTACAAAGAATACCAAATACTCTTAGTTTGGAGCTATAGAGTTATCAGGGAAGACGAACGCTATTTTCTAGTTTCTGTTATTCTTTCTAATAATAGCTTGCACCCCCCCCCCCCCCCCCCCAAAAAAAAAAACCGTCTTTCTGCAAAGTTGTTCAAAGGAATTTGTGTAGAGTTAACACGTGTTAACATACTGTTGTGGCGTGCGTGTGCTCAAACAGCATTTCTAAAACACACGTACGCATATGTATCACGCATGCCGCATTATACTTTACTTCTGTCAATTTATTTACGTCTGTTTTTAGGAAGTACGTGTTTACATTAGGCACAAGTAAAGGAAATGTACTTTAGCAACAGTGCACTTCTAAAAACAGCATGAGAGTACACCAACTACAACAGGATTCCAGGCCAACTGTGTATTACTATTCACATTAAAATGTATAAATTACGTCCATTCATAATAATACTTCACAATTTTGATACGTAAAATAAGTACTGGTATTTAAGTTACATTTAGCCACAATACAAACTTACCATACTGAAGTCACCCGAACTGTTTACAAACTGCAACTCACCATAGCAACAGTAACCCTTTCCTCACGTGGTTGTTGTAGCTCGTCGGTCTTTGTCGTGTTACCTGCTGCAAAAGTGACATACATGGCAAGAATCATTTTATGGCATTGTTGTATAAGAGCAATTTTGTGGGGTTAAAGTGTAGCGTATGGTATGTTGAAGGTCAGAATAAGTTGCTTTTAATATTTAATGAAACTGTAGGGTGATTTGATAAGTGTTATACGTGTCTGGAAATGTCATAGGGATCGGTAATGAGTGTAATACTTTTCCAAATATGTGTAATAGTCTTCGTAGGTATGTTAAAAACTTAAGAAATGCCTGAAACTGTTTCTGCATTATTTTGGTGGAGTTGGTATGAAATGTTGGCAGGGAGTAGAAATTAGAAGACATAGTTAAAATAGTGAAATTTGCGTAATTACATATTTGGAAAAAATCAATAGTATGGGCTAGACTAGGTGGAAAACAGCGACCAGATTTGATCGTAGCATTTCTTTAAGGTAATTGGTGGACTTGAACTTGGCTCCGACCCGCGGGGGTGGTGCTGCGGTAGCGTTGTCGCCTCAACGTAAGACGCTGTCCGGTTCGATTCTTAGCTAAAGCGTATTCTGCGTGGGGATATGCGTGAATGGGCGTACCTTCGTTGAAGGTTGTGTATCAGGGCTGGTAACTCGGCACGTAAAAATCAACTACCAGTCATTAGCGGACCGGAGTTCCGCTGTGGCGACACCTAACCGGGAAAAGCCGAAAGACGCAACAATTGGTGGACTTGGGATCCGCGCTGTATGCCGTTTTGTTACTGTCACGCGCCCCATCGACCTTACCTGTGGTAACAAGCATTTACCTAAAACTGATTATTGTGTGTAATTGACAGTCTGTATTCACAGCGCCTGGTTAATGCTATTTTTTAAGTTTGTTGGAAAATAGGTTTAAACAGTAATTATATCGCATGCAGACCCATTGGTGCTGCTGCTGCTGCTGCTGCTGAACTGAAAGCCCGCCAGGGTGCTATGACTGATGACAGCTGTACAAAAATAACACCTTATTGGATGCTGATGCATAGCATTTTGCATTCCTGTTGACGGCATCTCCTTGAAATATTTTATTTTTTATTTATTCTCACATTCTGCGCAGTGACTCTTTCTGAGCCTGCGAGGCCGATTTTTTTTCTGGGGGAGAAAAAGACCCATTTATTTAAGGACAAGGCAAGAGTTCTACAACACGTCCGCTCCTTTTCTGGGTCAAGAAGAGCCTTTTTTAGACGTTTTTTTCTTCCAGGTTGTAACGGAAATGGGCAGAAGTCGTGTAAATTCAAGCAAGCTCCCTTCCCTCAGACCCCGTGAGAGTCCTTATTAATCTCCCTGTTTTCCCTGTTCGTTTCATGCAATCATACTGTTCTCACCTAAGCTTTCTTTGTACTTCCACTGTCTGAGCCATGTTGCCAACTTCAGCCTTTCTCCTCCTTTTCTTACAGTAACTTTCGTTAATCCTTCCAACTTCAGTTTAGATTTCTTCCTGTTAGCCTGATCCTTGCCTATTTTTTCTACCTTCTATGTTGGAAAATGAAGTAATTTTGTGTATACTGAAAGTTATGTGATTGAACCATGTTATAGTTCTCTGTAATTTGTGATGCATTGTATAACAAAGCAGTGTCTTGTTTTGCCTGATGGACATCAATTTATTTTGTTTTCTGGTTATTTGTGAACTTCTCCCTTTCTTTATTTTCCTTTTCCTTCGTCGTCTGTATGCTCCAAATCCTCAGATTTCTGAATTCTTGTATCCTGAATATCAATGTTGTCATATGTAGGATCATGTTTAATAGGGGTTGAGTGTTCTTTGCTCTCCCAAATGTGTTCTATTTGCACTTTGCCTAATATTATTTATCTTATCAGCCCAGTCATTAGTATATGTAACAACAGTTTTCCAAACTGTGCCAGTTATACAAATACAGTCATTTCCAGTAACTAGATTTCCTGTTGATAGTAAACAGATCATCCAACTTTTGACATAAGGTCCACAAATCTCCAATGTTATCAGGGGTTATATGAACAGCATTTAGCATATTGGGCAAAACAATTTGTGCTTCAGCAAATCATTAATGGTATATTTGTTTAAAGACTCTTGTTTTCAGCTACAGACATTTAATGAATTTTTAAAGAAAAGTCAAAGTGTATGACAAAAGGTATAAAGTAAATTAAAACAATTAGTGAGATAAATCAAAATTGAGTGCTGTAATCACCAACAGTATGCAGATAAATATTAAGTACACTAAGCTAACCTTGTACAAGGGAAGTAATTCATAGTCACTCAGACCTGCGGTTCCATTTGTGCCAGCCACAGTAAAACACTGGCTGCCCTTTATATCCATATCACTCACAGCCATACCTTATTATGTAACAATACAAATCACAGATTAAAAATTAAAATATAAATCAAAATAAAATTTCTCTTACCAAACAGAAGCACAATAATCTCTGCTAGGGTATTAGATTGCATTTTACATGGAAAAGTAATGAAGAATTTACATTGAATTGCTGCTTTTTCTGTGTGCACATTCCCCTCAGCATGTCAGATTTGTCAGACAGGTAGTGACATCAGGACTGGGGTTTAGTGGCTCTCTTGAAACTCCATCAGTGTAAATCTGTTAAAGTAACCAGTTTATCCATTTTACTGTTGCATGATTGGAAGTGTTTGCTCTAGAATTTAATCAAAAATGTTGTTCTAAAAGAATAGAAAAATAGAAGTCAGTGCAGATACTGGCTTTTGTTTTCTTCCTCTGTCCCAAGAGGGTTTTTTAACTGGAAATTCAAATTACTTCAGTTATGTAAATAAATAAATGAAGCTATTTTAACCTTTACTCTTGTAAGGCTCAAGATATTTTATTTGGAATGTAGACAGTGTGTGAATAAAAGAATATCGCTGGAAATTAATCTGTTCCTAGTAGTTGTTTGCAATGCACGTGGAGTGTCTGAGTTTCTGCAGGTTACATTTGGTGTAGGAGTATGTTATTTTTTTGATTTGAGTGTAAATATCTTGTAGAAACACTATTTCCAGATGAACTGTTGGATGCTTCCTGTGATTCATAAAGGTTACCACTAAATGTATACTTAGTGTAAGTATACACATTCTGTATTCAAGAACATCCCTACCACATTACTTGTGCTGTCTAGTCACTCAAAAAGGCAACACTAAGTGTATACTTTGTGTCGACTTAATAGTAACCTTTATAAAACTTGGGGCTCGGATTCATAAAGTCAATATGCATGGTTGCTGCTTTAAAGTTTCAGGGAACAATCACCAGTGTTGTAATGTGACTGCATCATACTGTGCCTCTCCTTAGTTGCATTAGAACTGCTGAGTGTTTTGTTGTTGTTGCAGACGTTTACTGTACATGGCAATGTTAAGTTGTCATTCTCGCCTTCATTCTTGCTGGATGGGTTCGGAGCCGATCCTCGGCTCCGACTCTGCCTATACTATAGCTCGAGAGCTATTTTTACCGGCTCGAGGCAGCCCTATATCCCACAATACCATGCGCTAACTCCCCAGATCTCGTTTGCCGCTTTGCTGCGAGGTAGTCTGTTTTTACCGGCTCTGGTCAGTAAGTGCTTTTTCAGATATATATTCAGTCTCAGTATTTTTTTTTTTTCCAGTTAGTTACCCTTCTTTAGGTCCTTCTAACTGCCTTACCCTTTTCGGTAGCCCTTTTTCCCTTTCTTTAGTTAGTTTTTTATCTTGGGCCTATGGGCTTTTCCTTATTTTTCCCCCACCCCTTCCAGTGCGTGTGTGGGTTTTTTTAGTCAGTTCTCCTTAACTTAAATAAGTGTGTGTGTGTGTGTGTGTGTGTGTGTGTGGACTGACTGTGTTCCTTTTTATTTTTTGTCAGGATGTCAAAGGACCTTAAGGTTTCGGGATTCAAGAAGTGTGACTCGTGCTGTCAGAAAATGTCTCTGACAGATGGTCACACTTCTTGTGTCTATTGCTTGGGGCCTTTACACCTGCAGGACTCTTGTTCCGTTTGTCACGAATTTAGTTCGAGTCCTGCAGGAAAGGCATAACAAGCTCATCCTAAGGGGCTTGTTAAAGCCTGATGACTCCCCGTCCAAGTCTGGCTCGGGGAAGTCGTCAAAAACCGCCAAACCCTCGGCTCCAGCTTCTGAGCCGAGGGCTGGCGTTATCGAGACGGCTCCGACCTCGGTTCCGACTGGCTCCAAGGTGAGCAAAGTGGTTTCCGCTCCGAAACCATCATCGGAGCCGACCCCAGCGTGCAAGCGCTCTAGGTCCCCTTCGCTAGAGTCCATCAGATCGGCTCCGAGGTCCCCTCTCTTATTGGAGCGGAGTCATAGGACTCATTCATCGAGGTCATCTAGGCTCTCCGACCACGACATCGAGAGGGTGGTCAGTAGACTCATAAAATCTCAGGCGCTGGCCCAAATGCTCCAGAGCCCATCTCACCAGTCTGTGGCTCCTTCGATACAGCTATCCATTCCTCAGACTCATTTCTCAAGCTCGGAGCCGGAGTTTGTCGGAAACGTGACCTTGCCCACGTCAGAGCCGATACTTCCTCCTTCGGCTCCGGTGTCGTCGGCTCCGACCTCTTCATTGGTTCCATCCGTGGAGAGGTCCAGGCGCCGAGACTCCATTGTTGGCTCAGAGGGGGCGAGTGGCATCGGACCCTTGTCCGACCTCGCTGTCCCTCTCGGAGCTTCGGCTCTGGTTAGTTCGGCCCCGACATCATTCTCTGAGCCTTCTCTGTCGGTTCCGGAGGCGGTTCCGGTCTTTTTGTAGCCAGTGCTACCTTTGGTATCTGATAGGGGAGCCTTCGAGGTGATGAGGAGTGTGCTGGACCCAGTGTCCACTCCAAGGTTAAGTTCTGTGGCTCCTCCCTCTGTAGTGCCTGTTACGGTCTCTGGCCTTCCTCTTACACCTGACAGCAGAGATCCAAAGCGTAGGGTACCCACCTTGGGTGTCTCCTCCTCTTCCGAGGGCTCCCCTGAAGTTTCAGGGGAACCCCCTAGGAAAAGAAAGTGCAAGAGGAAGCACATAGACTCCCCCGTGTCTGTCACATCGGACACCGACTTGGATGAGTTGGAAGGTTCCCCCAGATCCCCCTCCTGAGGATGTCTCCTTTTCAGACATCCTGGAAATCCTAAGACAGAGGGGAAATTGGTCCACTCTCAAACCTTCCGAGGACGAGTCAGTTTACCTTGACGCCTTTGGATCTTGCCCTTCCACCTCCTGGGTGTCTCCCCCTTTCGACCCACTAATGGAGGTAGTGGCTAGAAAGGCGTGGGCAGCTCCTGATTCAATGGAACCTACCCGTAGGAGGCCTTCTAAATTTATTTCTGCACCAGATGACAAATCCTTTCTCACCAAAGGTGTTTCAGTTGATGCTATGGTGGTAGCAGCAGCCACTAAGAAGGAATTGGCTGATCCTTCTGTATCTGTTCATCCTCCTAACAAAGAGTCCAGGACCATGGACAGGTACGGCAAGCGGACCTTTGCTTCAGCGACCTTTTCTATGCGATCGCTGAACTATTTATGTAATTTCACCCGCCTAAAGAGCTGGGTGAAACGGTACAGGATCCTTCTGCTGCGGGGTTTAAGGACAAAATAAATTCTCAGCTGGCTACCCTGAACTTCATTGTTAACTCCTCCATGCGGCTTATCTCTTATGCAGCGAGTAGGGCCGCTGGCACAGGCGTTGCGTTGAGATGTCATGCTTGGATGTGACTCTGTAACTTTGCCGATCCCTTCAAGGCGTCCTTCACCAACACCCCCTTTGACGGTTCGGAATTGTTCGGACCTCAGGTGAAGAATACCCTCACCAGATGTGAGCAAGATGGTAAGACTCTGTCTGCCATGGGAGTCCGTTTTTCCACGCCTTCTAGACCTTATCCTAAGGGACAGAAGGGAGGAAAGATGTGGTTCCGCAAACCTCAGGGAGTTGCACCTGCCACACGTGGTGAATTTCCCCCTAGAGGCAGAGGGGGAGATAATAACAGACGCCGCCCCAGGGGCAGAGGGGGTCCTCAGAACCAGGGCTCTAGGGAATATTTTCCTGACCAACCCTTTCAGCATCCCTGAGAAGCTGCCCGACTGTCCGCCTTCGGAGGCAGTCGGGGGAAGATTATCTCTGTACCCGGAAGCCTGGCAATCCCTCTCCCAAGACACATGGGTACAGAAGATCATATCCGAGGGTTACAAAATCCCTTTCACTTTCCCTCTGGTACAACCGCCAAAACCCCTACCAGACGTACCACCCGCACAAAGGGGTCAGGCTCAGCTAGAAATAAAAAAGCTGTTAGAAAAAAGAGTCATCCAGGCAGTCCCAGCAGATCAGCTAGGATCCGGAATTTACTCCAGATTCTTTTTGGTACCAAAAAAGACAGGAGAATGGAGACCCATTTTGGACCTCAGCAGGTTAAACAACTCTGTACTAAAGACAAAATTTCGGATGGTAACACTGCAGTCCATTCTACCTTTTTTGGGCAGAGACAACTGGATGTGCTCGTTGGACCTCCAGGATGCGTACTACCATATAAAGATACACAGGCGCTCCAGGAGGTTTCTCCGCTTCTGGCTGGGAGTCAGTCATTTTAAATTCAGGGCCCTGCCCTTTGGTCTCACCACAGCCCCCATGGTATTCACCAAATGTTTGGCAGTGGTCACGGCTCACCTGAGACAGAAAGGATTTCAGGTGTTTCTATACTTAGACGACTGTCTCATTTCCGCTACCACCAAACAGGATCTCATAATGGCCAGGGATTACACTATTCAACTTTGCAACAGTCTGGATATTTCTATAAATTTTGCAAAGTCCTCCTTGTCGCCTTGTCAATGTATAAACTTTATAGGCGCCATATTAAACACCACAGAAATGTCTGCAACATTACCACCTCAGAGAGTGACAGACAGACATAAGGCGGAATTTTCAGCCCCTGTTTCAGCCCAACAAAGTCCAGGTCAAGCTAGTATTGAAAGTGTCGGGCCTCATGGCGGCGGCGATTCTTCTACTTCCAATTGCCCAATTGCCCGCTTCCACATGAGGCTCCTTCAGTGGATGCTGTTTTCTCAGTGGTCCTTTCAACAGCTACCAATGACCCACAACATTTTGATAACCCCATCTTGCAAGAAACATCTCTCCTGGTGGATGGTTTCCCCTCAGCTTTTTCAGGGCCGACCCTTTGTTCTCCCCCCTCCAGTTGCCACTGTCACAACGGATGCCTCCCTGATCGGGTGGGGGGGCATTATCAGGGCAGGACGGTCCAGGGCACTTGGCAACAGTCAGAATGCCACCTGCACATAAATGTCCTGGAGATGAGGGCGGTGCTTTTGACGTTGCAAGCCCTTCAGAGCTGTCTTCCCACGGGGACTATAGCAATTCAAACGGACAATATGTCTGTGGTGTGGTACATAAACAAGCAGGGCAGAACAAGGTCCTATCCCCTCTGTCGAGAAGCACTCAGACTTTGGCAATGGGCGATTTCATCTCAACGGTTTCTGATAGCAATGCACATCCCCGGGAAGTCCAACGTCATAGCAGACAGATTGAGCAGAACTATCCTCATGCCTCACGAGTGGTCTCTAAATTAAGCGGTAGCAGACGGAATTTTTCGGAAGTGGGGCCAGCCTTGCTGCGACCTTTTCGCAACTCCCCAAAACAGCAATTGCCTCAACTTCACACTTTTTCCTCTGCCAGGCCAACCCCTCAGAGATGCTCTTGTTCACGTTTGGCCCCGGGGTCTTCTTTATGCCTTTCCTCCTTTTCCGTTGATCCAGCAATTAATTCAGAAAGCAACCGCATTGAGATCCAAAATGATCCTCATTGCCCCGTTTTGGCCTTGACAGGTTTGGTTCCCGTTCCTGCACAAATACCTACTGGAACAGCCTTGGCATCTGGAACCCCTTCCGGATCTGTTGACCCACCTCACGGGCAAGCTGCATCAGTCTCTACGTTCCATCAACCTCACAGCTTGGTTGCTCCACTTCCAGCCATAGCCAGGCTTCCCCTTATTTCTCCTCCTGTTCGTGATATCATTCTGGCCTCCCATAAGTCCAATACTAGGAAGACTTATGCGAGTAAATGGAAGCATTTTTCACACTGGGCACAAACTAGGTCCTTAGATCCTTTCCATGCACCCATTCATGAGGTTCTGGACTTTCTGGCGGAGCTTTTTCATTCAGGGTCATCATCGGCCACTATCAGGGTACAATTAGCGGCCATTGCTAATTTTCATGTTGGACTCTCAGAAGCAAATATTATGTCCCACAAACTCTGTAAAGCCTTTCTCAAGGGCATCTTTTTGCTCAGACCTCCAGTCAAAGATCCACCCCCACAATGGGATTTGAATTTAGTTCTAACCTCACTAATTCTGCCCCCTTTTGAACCTGCAGCTTCTTGCTCCCTCAAACTTCTTTCTTGGAAAACACTGTTTTTAGTAGCTATAACATCTGCCAGAAGGGTATCGGAACTTCAAGCCTTGTCTGTCCGTCCTCCTTATTTGGTTTTTCATAAAGACAGGTTAACTCTCAGAACAAACCCTTCCTTCCTACCAATAGTGTTATTGGAAGCAAATCTAAACCACTCCATTGATTTACCTGTCTTTTTCCCAGACTATACCAACAGGGCTGAACAAAAATTACATTCATTAGATGTTCATCGCCAATTACGGTATTACCTAGACAGGACAAAACAATTCAGAAAGTCAGACCAGCTCTTTCTCTCTTATGCTGCAGGCAAGAAAGGGCTTCCGGTATCTAAGGTTACTCTTTCCAGATGGCTGACATCTGTTATTACCTTGTTCTATGAGTTGAGACACAGGCAACTTCCCTCTAGGTCTAAGGCTCATTCAACCAGGGCACTAGAGACACAGGCAACTTCCCTCTAGGCGTAAGGCTCATTCAACCAGGGCACTATCAACTTCAACAGCGTTTCAGGCAAGGTTACCACTAGATGCCATTTGTGCAGCAGCTACATGGGCTTCCAAACATACCTTTATTGCCCATTACAAGCTTGATTCAGCCTCCAGAAATAGAGCTGATTTTGGTTCCACTGTACTCGGGAGTCTGTTTCATTGAGCCACCCAGGACTAAGATGCTAGGGACGCTGACCCATCCAGCAAGAATGAAGGCGAGAATGACAACTTAACATTAAGAAGTTATGTCTTATCATAACGTTCCATGTTAGTGGTCTTCTCGCCTTCTTTCTTGCGTCCCTCCCTCCTGCCCCCTAGCCTGGATAGACTCGAGGTTCTGAATCCTTCCATTTCTGGAGATACAATATGTTGCGTCTTTTTCCTTGTATCCTTAGTGTTACTAGCAGGTAATCTATTCTCGTAAAAGAGGATTATAATATTATAATTATGATTATTATTTATACTATGTCTTAGCTTCCAAACGAGATCTGGGGAGTTAGCGCATGGTATTGTGGGATATAGGGCTGCCTCGAGCCGGTAAAAATAGCTCTCGAGCTATAGTATAGGCCGAGTCGGAGCCGAGGATCGGCTCCGAACCCATCCAGCAAGAAAGAAGGCGAGAAGACAACTAACATGGAACGTTATGGTAAGACATAACTTCTTATTTGTTATGGTATTAGTTTATGTATACATATTTTAATGTATCATATTGTTATGTTTGTCAGTTTTATTAACAGTACTGAACTTTTTTGTTATTAAGAGCTGTAGGTTTTGGTAAGGAATAGTTGTCATTATTTGGAATGTATGTAAATGTAAAGCCTGATTTGGTTCTGTAAATACCAAGAACCCCTATCCCAGCAAAAGAGAAATAAAGAATGTAATAATCAGTGTTGTTATATGGATCCAGATGGCATTCCGTACTGATGATGAATTCAGACTCTTGTTATGTAAGAGAGGAGAAAACTCACAGTATGAGGGTTTTTGTTAGGCTGCAACACTTTTTTTTATTTACTTTGATCATCAAGCAATGATGACCACTATGTTCGTCGTTGTGGTGTAGTAGCCCATGTGAATATTATTAGAAATACTGTGTTGGATTTTGGAAGTTAGTCTCCTGAATATTTTTCTGTACCACGGACATTTATTGTATCTCTGTCAGTAACAGTGGTACATTCAGGTGGGGTGGCATTGTGTTTCAGTGGTTAAGACTTCTGCCTTACATCTACAGAGTCTGAAGTTCCGACCTGACCTCTGTGTCACTTTGAGGAGTCTGAATGCTTTTCCTTTGTCTGACCGGATTTCCTACAGGCATTCCAGTTTCCTCCCACCTCCAAAAGATATGCTGGTCGACTAGATACTTTAGATTGTCCATATGCATTGAACCCTTGATTTTGTAGCCTAGGTCATTGCTGCAGAAGGTCCAAGACTACTGACGCCAGTTGAGATACAATGTCTGGTACTGGGATGCATGTAGACAACATTGCTCGCTGAGGATGAGGAAAACAGGACCAAGAAAGACATCAAAAGCAAACAAATATGATTTTCAGAATATAATGTTAAAGCTAGAGTACTTGCATATGGTGGTATGGGACTGCAAAGACATAAACTGCATCTTTTTTTAACTCCGTTCATACTGGCACCATAATATATTTTTAAAACCACTTCTAATCTAAACTCATAAACCCCCAGCCTTATGGTTTCACTTCTGACTTGTATAAAATAACAAAACGTCTGCATCATTTATTTAACTTTATCCCAAAGAAATATGTTTGAGATGTATATCTCAACCAGGCTAAAACTATTGTTCTACATAAACTGAATACAGATCCTCAAACCCAAATACTTTCTCTAGTACCACTTTTATCAGTCTATTTTCTCAAATGCTTTCTCTAGTACCACTTTTATCAGTCTGTTTTCTTATGACACAGACAAAATTCAGAACAGACAATCTCACACAGATTAAAAAGATGGAATCTAGTATCATCTGTCTTTTATTGATTTAATTCCACCAGGCCAGCAACTCTCTTGTCTTAGTAGACCCTTGGCGGTATTTGTCAGGGCACAGTGGGAATTCCCTTAGTAGTTTCTGTGGGCAGGGTCAGAGGGCTTCCACTGGAAGTGAGGGGAGGATTGTGGCAGAAAATAGTGTGAGATGCAGAAGGAGAGAGTTTTTTATGGAGAGAAAAAGCAACAAAGTTTTGTTGAATTTTATAAGCAGTGATATGGATATCCACAATTAAGTGAAAGGGCAAGTACCATGATTACACTGCAGGACGCATATTTATTGGATAAGATCCTGCAGAGGTTAATTGATAAGGAAGAACCAGCAGAGTGGAATGCACAAATGGTATAGAGGTACTTTATAAATAAGGAAATGCAGACTGAATTAGTAAGGAGTGCGAAAGAAAGAGAAAGTGAGCAGCCAAGAACTGCATGTAAAGAGCAATATAATTATAATGCTGAACTTGTGGCAGCCTGAATAATGAGACTGAAATACTGAGAAAAGAAAAAAAATAGAACGGTAGCTAAAACATGAGTTCTGTGTTGCAAAACAGTATAGTATTCAAAGAGAAGCTGGTCACAGTTAGCAGAGACTAAGACTGCCAGTAGCCGGAGTACAAAGCAAAAAAGAAGAGATGTTGAATAGATATTTTGTATGGTACAATGTAATTGTGCCATTAGACTTCAACTCTGAGGATGGAAGAGCATTATCAATACTATAAATACGTATCGTTAATGAGTCTCTTTGTGATGTGACTTTTGAAATAGCAATTCTAAATGAGAGATTTCTGGCTTTTTTGATAATACATTTTTCAGAGAACCATGGAGGGATTATGCAGTGTTAAGTAGAAATATGTGGTTAAAAAGGAAAAATAACAAAATGTCAAACTATATTTCAAAATAAATAAATAAATAATGGCTGAAAGAATTATTTTGAATGGTGCAGCGACCCCTAACCGGGAAAAGCCAAAAGACATTACTTTTATAAGAGGTGTGGATTACTTTACAGATTTAAGAAGATGTGCAACTTTTATCAAATAATTATTCTGAATGGGAGTTCCAAGATGGCCACACACTGAACAGCAGATTGATTGGAATTCTGCCTGTGTGAAAAAACAAAATGGTGTGCATACACACACACACTTTTTTATATATATATATATATATATATATATATATATATATATATATATATATATATATATATATGTCTGTAATGGTTAACAATTTGAATGAAATCCAGTTATTGGTTAGTCTCTATGCTGCCTGGATGCCAGCAGAGAAGAAATCTGGAGAACATACTAGAAAATTAACCAGGAAAAAGAGTGAGGGGGGAAAAACTCTGGTTGGGAAGAGCCTTGCAGCTGCTGAGCAAAAAAAACGGTTCCGCTTTCAGCTTTGGTACAAAAGATGGTTTCTGGTAATTTTAAACCAAATACACTCAGATATTTAAAATAAGTGAAACACTAGGTGAACATACAAATGACAAAAAGCTGAAAAGAATAGGAAAAAGTTTTAAGTAGCTGTTCATACGAGCTGATAAAACTGTAGAAATCTGGTTGAAATGAAAGACTTGCTGAATGTAAGGCTTGAGCAAAACTGTTTCAAAAATTGTAGGGTTAAGACAACACACTGAGAAAACCTGAAATTTTCTGTTATTTCATAGAAACTGAAAGGGATATATTGCATTAATTTTATGGAAGTACAGAATAAGCAACTGGACTAGTAGTCCACTGTAAGATTTGTTAATTGAAAGGGCAGATTGTGTGTATGCTGCAAATCTGATCACGAGAAAGAAACCAAGACCTGTATTAGTAAAGATGCAGTCATACCAACAGAAAGAGCTGTTCCTGACATAACTGTGGCAGAAAGGAAAAGTGTTAAAAAATTAGGAACACCAACAGGATGTTTGTGGCAAATGATTATTCACTACACACCAGGCAGAAGAGAAGTGAGCCTATTCCTACAGTCAGGCCATGTTAAGAGGCAAGTGTGAGATTTGAGTTGTTATATCCATCTGTCTTTAGAATATTTCTTTCCTGGAGGATCAAAGACAAGCTTTTGACTGCTGAACAGGCTAATGAGGAAGTAACAAAAATGTATCCAGGAAAAAGGGAGTGATTTTATTTTGCATTCTTTTAACAGTTGAAAAACCCGTAGAGGGAATTTTCCTGTAATATCCTTTCTGTTATTCCAAAGGAAAATGACTGAGTAACAGAAAAAAGCCAAGGAACTGACTAGAAAAATCAGGAGTACCGTGGGTTTGAACCAGAGACTGATATTGAGAAGTTGAGAAAATGAGAGAGAACTCAACCAGTAATGTAAAATTAATGTATAAACTGAATAATTTAAATGCAGTTTAGACATGAGAACTGTGCTTCTGCTTACAGTTGTGGCCAAACAAGACTGGATGTTTGTTGATGTGTTTAAATTGTTGGGAAGACTCAAACATAATTCACACTTTGTCATTATTGTTTCAGAGAAAAATGAAAAGATTGAAGCTGTAACTAAGTAAAACGATTTTTGCTCACAAGTAATATTTGTATAATTTGAGTTTGACTTCATATCTTTCAGAAGATGTAATGCTAATGCAAAACTTGCTATCGTATCAACTTTCTACGTTTATAAGAGCCATATTTAAAATCTGCACTGATTTTCGGTCTTTGTCCCTCCATGATTTTTAGCTTTGTCCAGATTTCTTGTGCTAGAAGGTTAAAAGGTATGGCTAGCAGTGAAGTAATAGTTGACATTTTAAGGATAATTTGTATCTCTAGGAGCTCAAAAAGCTACAGGTGTGAGTAATCTGATGCGAGGCAATGGTTCGTCTGACAAAAACCTTTACTCCCCAGCAGTTGTTGAACAGCCTGAAGGCATGATAGATGCTGAACTCTGGTGTAGTGGATACCCTCTCATTGTGTTGAGACCATATCTCAGTAACTACACAAATATGAATGCCAGTTTGCAGAAAGGCTGCAAGTTCTGGCATGTTAACATTTAGACTTCTAGCAGTGAGTGGTGTCACCTTGATGATGTCAGAGTTTGGAATGTACATTAAGAAGGGTATATCTAAAAGAAGACACTATAAGGACAGCAAACGCTTTAGCTGGTATGTGGAAGCCCTGGTGTGAGAGGTGGAAGCCCCCTCTGGTAAACACTTAACTGTCATCTAATCCCAGGCTGATACACACTGGATTTTCTTAGAATGGCACTATATACTTAACCAGTTGTTAAAGCCGGTTACCTTGTCACTGCATCTAGGCATCATTCTGGGTGAGGGTAAGGTTCTACTCCAGGACAGCGTCTTTGTCACCTCTGGCACTTACATAGCAAGTACTGTCTGTTCCTCTGAATGGAGCCTCTTGGGTCATTCAATCCCACGTGTGCCACCACAAGTCATAATCATATTTGTCTGGTTTAAGGGATCTTGGGGACCTTGTGATGTCACTGTCCTGGGACCTGACAGGCAGCTTACATTCACCCTATTCTTGTACAGTCTGATGATTGTGAAGTCTATATGCTTAACTATAGTGTCACCTATGATTAAAACATTTTCCTTCTTCAAAGCATATGTAGTGGGCCTTATGTGCTTTAGGCCTTCTTTCCTAGTGACTCTTGGGTGAGATATGTGGATTTGAGGTATGTGTGACTGAAGGAGGAGAATGTGTTGTGTGTTGGAAACTGGTTTCCTTATAGAGTAGATTCCAGAGGTGTTCGTTATCTATCTATTTTATTTTATGTAACATCCTCTGTGTTAAGTTATGGGCTTGGTAGTGAGTTGTGGATATATGATGCATACTGGTAGGGGACTGGTGTAAGAGGTTTGCCTCCACGTTTCTTAACGGAGAAGAAACTGAAAAAAGCATATGTTTTTCAGCACATCTTGAACTTTTCTGCATTACTGATGTCTCTGGATAAAAGTAAGTTATTTTCTAATTTGTTATACCCCAAGACGACGTGGAAGGGACTGCCTTGAGAGAGTTATTAGGGAGGATATAAATTTTTTTCAGAAGTTATAGCTAGTGAGTGGAATAAAATGAAAATGAGGTTTAAAAATAGGGTAGAAACAAAAGATAGACAGTTAAGTAATATGAATTATTTTTAGGGCCTGACAAAGGTTAAAGTAATACAGAGTAAGGGGAATCTCACAGAACAAGAAAAGGCGCAACTGCAGGGTGCTAAAGAGAAAATAAGGGAGTAGAGTAGCTGGATAATATGCATGAGTTTAGAAAGATTGCTGCTAAGCAGCTGTTTCTGATAATAACTCTACATCACAAAAAACACAACTTAGGTAACAGAAAGGTGAAAGGGTTGTCACCAAACCTAGGGAACCTGTAACAAAAATAACCAGAGATCCTGTAGTGGCATTAGAGATATTTTGGAAATTTTATAAAAATTTGTATAAAGCAGAGAAATATGGAAATAAAGAGAACATTGGAAATATTTCTGGAAGACTTAAGTGTGCCAAGGGTAGAGATGGATGAGGCTCAACAATTAAGAGTTAAGACAGGAGAAGATGAGATAAAAATGGTGATGTATAATCTATCTGCAGGAAAGTTCCCAGGAACAGGAACAAATGGTGTTCCTGTGGAAGTTAGGAGAGAAGAAAGTGATAAGCAAAACCTTCCAGATCTTTAACAGTATTTTAAAAGGAGGGGAAGCAATAACGTCTTGGAAGAAAGCTGTTGTGGCTCTAACACCTAAAGACACATCAAATAGACTAATTTCAAATTTAAACCATAATTACAAAGTATTTATGTCTGTAATTCCTAAAAGAATGGCAAACATATTGCCGGAATTGATAGGTATGGATCACTGTGGTTTTTTGGAGGGAAAACAAACACTGAGGATCCAGAGGGAAGCAGAATGTAATAAAATACCACTGTCAGTGGGTCTTGTTGCAGAGAAAGCATTGAAGAGAGTAAGCTAGGATTTTTCTGAGTAGACCAGTCTGAGAGGTGCCTCGCATGTACCTCACAATTAAAACAATAATTAGCGTCCCCTGTGCTCCATCTCTCCAAGCACAAAACGGGAGTAATCAGAAGATCATTCCAGAGAAGTGGTTAGCAGGTGCTTTAGCAATTTCTAGTCTCTTCCCAGATGTTGCATATTTTCAAAGTAAGCTGGAAAAGTGTCATGCTTAAAGTATTGCAGTGTACATTTAGTGGATGGGAAGATCTGAAGGAGCTTTGTCTTGTCAAATTGTAGGGCCTTCCCAAGATGTACATCATTATAAACAGTGTGAGACTGTGAGGACCTTCTGTAGTCACATTTACATTGACAGGCAGCTCAAGAGCCACCAGTTTTAAAAGCAGAAGATGGATAGACTGAGTTGTCAGGAGAATCCAAAACGGTAACAAAGCAGTGGCAGCTTCCAGACATTAAACCTTTTCCTGTTTTTTTTTACCTCAAATGAAAAAGTGCTGCTTCTTAGCTCCTCCTGCAAATCAGTTCTATTTGATCCATTTGCAGTCAAAGAGTGCAGTAGAGGTCTTTGGTACCTGGCTGTAGTCACGGTCTTGTACAACTTCAAGGAAAAAAAGAACTTTGAAGTAAAACAAATGTAAAGCAATACATACTGAAATAAAACATTAGAAAAAGAGTAGGAACAATGAAAGTATGCAACCTTTAAATGAAAAAATCCAAAATAATCATAGAACATTAGTCCACTCCTGTTGTTTTAACACCAAGATTACAGTAATTTGAAGTAGGGTACACTACAAGGCACCACAACTTGTGATTTAGGATATGTTAATTGTTGCTTATAGTTTTTCAGATCTCTACTGAAACTGTTTTCCCCACCAACCCCTATTTTCTGCTGTGTCTTCAGTTGGTATAACTGTTTTTTACAGCTTGTGTATTATCTAACTCAAGGATCACTTGCATAAAATTAGACCTGTTAGTAACGGCCTGCATTTCATTGCTGGAACCTGCATTCTGAGAGACTGCTTTTCAATCTATCTGGAAATATACAGAGCTGAGTATATTTTTTTGGTTTTAGAGATTGTACTGTTAATTGTTGCTTATAGTTTTTCATACCTCTGCTGAAACTGTTTTGTTCCACCCACTCTCCCTATTACAGGCTTGTAGTTTACATTTGGTGGCTTTTGCAGTTGCCCACCCCACTGTATATTTGATCTGGGACACTCCCCCAGTCCCATCTCTTTACCACATTCTACCTAATAAACTCCTTCTGCACTTGCATTTAGTCCTTTTTAATTTAATTGCATTTTTTTAAACTGTGTTTGGTCTAATATTGCTACATACTCAAGTGTGCTAGCTTGCACTGCATGTGAATTGTTTTTACTGCTGTTTTAGCTACTTTTCTATAAAAAAAAAATATATACTGTAAGCCAGTTTCCTACCTTTCCTGTAACCAGTGTTCCAGATACAGACTTGCTGTATCCAAGACTGTATGTAAGCTTCTGAGCCCCCCAAGCCTTTCTGTGTTGGAGGGAAGCCTTCTAGCTTATCAGTGGGGGTGATAAGCACTAGGTAACCTGTCTACCTCATAAGGAGTGGTTCTGGCCCAGAAATTGTAGTTATTGGTCGTTTGGGCAATCTTTTCCATCTCTCTCAACTTTCTGATTTGAATGCCTGCATTTGCACTTGTTTCTGTCCTGTAACTCGTCTAGTGCAGATATAGATTCTTAGTTTTATCACTTAAATTTACTTATTCGTGCTCAGCACTTGTTCAGAACTTGTAAGCACTAAATAAGCTACTAATTACTGTAGCACTCAACATTCCTCATTACCTAGAGGAAAACAGTTTTTATACTTACTTTTCTCACTTGCTTAGAGAAAAACAGCTCTTGTACTCACTTTCCTCACATATCTAGAGGAAAATAGTTTTTTATTCAGGCATGTCCAAGGGTCAGCTCCCAGTGTTCTCTCCTGTCTATCTGATGAATCTGGGCATCTTGAGGCAATGTAGAAATTGCCTCATGTACACAGACAACCCTCTCCTCCTACAACTTGTGAGAGATGCACTTATCTAGCCAAACTGGAGGTAAAGCTCTCTCCAACTAAGACTGAACTTGACAGTCAAGAGAAGGGAAACATTTGCACCACACCACACTCATCACATAGTCTCACTAAATCTACACCACCAAAATACACACATAGTAACACAAAAACATTTGCGGAGGCTCTCAATAATAATCTATCTAAGCAACAGAGACCTCCAAAGCAGAAACGCAAGCAACCTCCAACCTCCATCCCCCAACACAACCCAAATGACACACAGCCCACAGACTCAGTGTGCCACTCAACCACAGCCAATAAGGCAAAACAACGTACCCAACACACTAGTCATAGGTGACTCTATAGTCAGGCACACTGATGTCCCACTCATCAGGCTAAACAAGGAGAAGGTTACTATCGGGTGCCAGGATCCGCCACATAACCCACGCACTCAGGTCACTCCACAACAAGTACAAATATGACTCTGTCCATGTTGGTGTGAATGACCTGAGACGTACCTCCCTGAACTACGTGAAAAGAGACATGGAAGAGCTGTCCGATTTTTTTGTAGCCCAGGCAGGTATGACCCTAGCCCTGAGTAGCATTCTGCCATCGCCCAGAATGATACCGCAGTACAAGGACAAAATGATTGACTTCAACAACTGGCTAAGCTTCTGGTGTCATTCTAAGGGGATCCATTATCTGTCTGCTTGGGATGACATGGATTGATAGACCACAATGCTTTGCCACAGATGGCCTGCACCCGTCGCCTTTGGGATTCCGGATACTGGCTAAGGCTCTTGCCGCCCCTATAGTGCCTTTTTTAAGCAAGGTTCAAATGACAAATTCACCACCGTAAGAAACAGGCAAGCAAAAACTGAGGGTAATGCTACTGGTGTTATACCTTAATGTACAGTCATGCCTGCTGAGTCTAAAATTTCTCTATATGGTTGTTGCCCTAATGTGCTCTAAATTTGTGTACTGATCCTATTTCGTCACTCACTTTATTAACTTTCTGCATACGTATTAGTGTTCCTACTGCGGTGAACTGACATATTGCATCTATCTCTATCTCCTTTGCTCTCTTTGAATATTATTGTAATGTTACTACTATTATTAATTTTATTACTGTGGAGCTTTTCTCCCCGGGCCTTTGCTGAAAATGGACGTATCCAGTTGGACTATCCTGGTAAGTAAATGTAAAATAAAATAAATAATCAAATAAAAACACCAGAGTTATACCACACTGGAAAGGGAGCATTTCCTATAACTGTCACTCTTGATGAGTTGGCACCAAATGAGTTGAGTTGAGCTGGCTAGGATTCAGCAGATATAACTCTCCTTATCCGGGAAAAGATCCCTGTCTGTCCTGGGGATATTGTCTTCCTGGAACTGCTTTAGAAATAACTGTTTTTCTTGGCTTATAACTGTGATACGAGTTAAGCATAACTACTCTGTTTGACCTACGTGACTGATATTCCCAGCCAAACCATCGCACGATATTCTTGCTTATTCCCAAATGAGACATGAATTCATGTTTACATTTATTTTCTCAGCATCTTTTCTTTAAATGAAAGGTATACTTATAATTCTTCAAGAATGACACTTTTTTTTTTTAATTTGGTTAACACTTTGTGGAAACTTTTTAAAATTTTCCTTTCGGGATTTTCCTAAATACGTCTCTGAAGCTCTTTACACTTATTCTTCTTTGTCTCGTTAATTGTGGTACAGTACCCCCTGTTAACCCCCAATTAACTTCCAGTATATTTCCCACATTTATATTATGCTGTCGAAAACTCAAACTGTCAACGTAATAATCGACACGAAAATGTCGAAACCCCCGAACATCGAACACACGCACACAAAAAAAAAAAAAACACCCAAACACAACACAGATTGCTCTATGCAGGGGGGCAAGCCCCCCTGCACCCCCACACCCCCCTGCTACTTAAATATACCAACTCTGAGATCGCATTACACTGCAGTAAACAGAAATCTCCCCTTACGGAGATTTCCGTTTACACGCGCAATTACTTTCGCTTTCGACATTTTGATGCCAATATCAGCTTCGATATTGTCAACCTTCGACAGGGTGAAGTAGACGCTATTTCCCAGAAGGTCTTTTTTTTCTGCTCCTGGAAGTAGGAATTATTCAAAATATCATTTACTGTATCTGACCTCTTGGCTTCTAACTCACTCTAATTAGTTTTGCAGACTTAACAGCATTTGCCATGGTGAAGCTGTGTGCTCTGGATTCTTAAAAATGGTCTCTAACAGCTCATGACCACTCTCAGCTTGAATCTTTTTTTCCCCTAAATGTACTGAAGAAACTTCTCAAAGCCATACAGAACTTATTATGAACATGTATATTCATACAGCTTTTGAATACTGATGAACTATACCCAGTTGCTTTCTTTTCTTGCAGAATATTTACCAGTATCTTTCTGTCTGGAATCAACTTGTAGCTGGTATTTTCAGATAAAAATATTTTAAATGGTGGGAGGTGCATTTATAGACTCTAATGGACATGTCTCCACACATGAGCAGTAGAGAGGAAGGTGATTCTTGAGTGGCTAATGTTCCAGTGCAAGCAGAGACCTTGCACCAGAAGCTGTTGACAAAGGGAGTAGGCTTACCATTCTAGCAAGGTGATGGTAGACCTCAGGGGAATGTCTGTGTAGGAGCACACTCTTATCAGATGGAAGATGTTGGATGCCCCATAGTTATGCAGTGCCTATGGCATCCATCATGGGGCAGTGTCAGGGTCCGTCAGCTGTTCACATATTAATGAGAGCTTTGCTGTAAGTTTATTGGCAAATAAAGGGATTAGCAGAAGAGGGAAATGGTGAGCCATTTGGTGGGAAGTTGGCTGTAGAGGGGGCACATGGGCGATATTGGGTGCCCCCCCTGGGGCACATGGGCTGCTGGTTCCACTCTGGACAATTCTCACTCAGGCTGTGTGTATCCAGTGTGAGAGAATGAATGAGATCTAATCTAATTGGGACTGGTTCAATGTTAGGCAGGCATGGGGTGGTTATAATGTGAAAAAGAAAATCCTGCATCACATACTTGTGGACTCCCAAGACCAAGACGCAATCTTGAAACATCCAAAGAACAAATAATGTTTTTTGCAAGGAAGGCAAGCCGCTCTCACTCCCCGCTAATTATATATACTAACTCCAACATCACACAACACTGGGTAAAGGGCAAATTAGCGATCTTGTACCACTGTCAACAGCTTTCTTGACTATCAAACTCTATGGGCAAGAAACCTGTCAACAACATGAACATTTGACCAAATTAACACGACCAACATATTGTATGCATATATCTCCAGAAAGCTTCTTTTGCAACAGTAAATATGCCACTATCAAAACTCCCTGCATGCAGTATGGTGTAGTTAACGTCAAAGTTGACCTACATTTACATTTTTAACATTAGAATGACTTTAGCTTTAATTTGAGCCTAAGTGTTCAAGTATAATTTCTGAAGGTTTTACTAAGTACTTTCAAAGAGGGAATGAGATATTGACTGTTAGACCTGGGAACGTACAATAATTTTAATGTGATTAACTGGCATGTAGCACCATACATAGTTTCCAGTACGGATGCATATTCAGAAGCATATTCAGAAGCGTATTCAATTTCTCTTCAGGATTGAGAATGCAGCACACATTCAGAATATATACAGTGGATATAAAAAGTGTACACATCTCTGTTAAAATGAAAGGTTATCGTGATATAAAAAAATGAGACCACAATAAATCATTTCAAAACTTTTTCCACCTTTAATATGGCCTATAACCTGTACAACTCAATTGAAAAACAAACAAATCTGTTTGGGGAAAAAATATAAAAAATAAAAAACGTACATTAAGCTGGTTGCACAAGTGTGCACACCCTTAAACTAATTCTTTATTGAACCACCTTTTGATTTAATTACAGCATTCCACCTTCTTGGGTACACACCTGCCATCACAAGAGACCGATAAACTCCAAATAAAGTTTGGCTGTCCTAGTAGGATTTTCCTGACATTTACTCAGTTGCCTGCTACAGCAAAAGCCACGGTTCGCAGAGAGCTTATAAAGCATCAAAGGGATCTCATTGTTGAAAGGTATCAGTCAGGAGAATGGTACAAAAACATTTCCACAGCATTGGATATACCATGGAACACAGTGAAGACAGTCATCAAAAAGTGGAGAAAATATGGGACAACAGTGACGTTGCAAAGAACTGGACGTCCTTCCAAAACTGATGAAAAGACAAGGCAAAAACTGGTCAGGGAGGCTGTCAAGAGACCTACAGCAACACTGAAGGAGCTGCAGGAATTTCTGGCAAGTACTGGTTGTGTACTAGATGTGACAACAATCTCCTGTATTCTCCATATGACTGGACTATGGGGGTAGTGTTACAAGACGGAAGCCTTTTCTTACACAGAAGAACATCCAGGCCCGGCTGAAATTTGCAAAACAATATATCAAGTCTCCCAAAAGCATGTGGGAAAATGTGTTATGGTTTGATGAGACCAAGGTTGAACTTTCTGGCCACAATTCCAAAAGGTATGTTTGGTGCAAAAACAACGTATCACCAAAAGAACACCATCGCCACAGTATAGCATGGTGGTGGCAGTATCATGCTTTGGGGTTGCTTTTCTTCAGGAACTGGGGCTTTTGTCAAGGTGGAGGGTATTATGAAGAGTTGCAAATACCAATCACTTTTGGTCCAAAATCTTCAGGCGTCTGCTAGAAAGCTGAAGATGAAGAGGAATTTCAACTTTCAGCACAACAGTGACCTCAAGCATACATCCAAATCAACAAAAGAATGGCTTCACCAGAAGAAAATTAAAGTTTTGGAATGGCCCAGCCACAGCCCAGACCTAAATCCAATAGAAAATCTGTGGGGTGACCTGAAGAGGGTTGTGCACAAGAAATGCCCTCGCAATTTGACAGTTTTGGAGCGCTTTTGCAAGGAAGAGTGGGCAAATATTGCCAAATCAAGATGTGTCATGCTGATAAACTCCTACCCAAGAAGACTGAATGCTGTAATTAAATCAAAAGGTGCTTCAACAAAGTGTTAGTTTAAAGGTGTGCACACTTATGCAACCAGCTTATTGTATGTTTTTTATATTTTTTCCCCTAACAGATTTGTTTGTTTTTCAATTGAATTGTGCAGGTTATAGGTCACATTAAAGGTGGGAAAGGTTTTGAAATTATTTATTGTGGTCATTTCAATTGAGGAAATAATTCTATCTAAAACATTTTAAGGTGGTATTTTTATTATAAAATCATAGTTTTGTACAGTTTTGAATTTACACAAACTGGGAAGTCTGCTTATCTCAGCACATGCAGTCTTGCTGTAATCTGTGAGTACTGAGATGACTCTTCACACATAATTAACGTAAAAAAGCCAAAGACTGTAATATGCCAAATCCAGTACTTTTGTATTATGGAAGGAATTAATACTGAGTTTATGGAATATCCTGTGTGTCTGGTAGTCTGTTCATATTTAACTGTATAGAACATTAAAACTTTTTAGAATTAGAAGGTAAACATCCCCTTGTCAGTATTAGTAACCAAAAAAACATGCGTAATATTTATATCTGTTTTGTTGGTCTTGCTGTTTTACAGTACTGTACAAATCCATTTGTGTACATTTGTCTTGTAGGTGAAAAGAAATACTGATGTTTAATTTATTTGAATGAAGGTCATGGCCAACCCTATGAGAAGTGAAGTTATAAAGCTTTATAAAAATGTAAGTATAATGCAGGCATTTGAGTTTACTGTCTGTATTTGAATTATATTTATGTACTAATTATTTTTTTTCTCTTTAAGCTGTTGTACCTTGGAAGGGAGTACCCAAAAGGGTCAGAGTATTTCCGTTCCCGTTTGAAAAGTGCATTTATGAAGAATAAGAATGTTACAGATCCTGAAAAAATTAAGGAGCTAATAGCTCGTGGAGAGTATGTTATAAAAGAACTTGAAGCACTGTACTATCTAAGAAAATACAGAGCTATGAAACAGCGTTACTATGAGGATAAGGACAGTAAACCATGATGCTGTATGTGGCAGCTTGGGCTTTTTGGTGAGATATGAATTGAATTGCATACTTAAGTTTGTAAAAGGGAAACCTCCACTTGACAGCCCATCTTAATCTCATGTTTCTACAGCTGTTTAAAATCTTATCTTCTTTAATGACACATTCAAATCAATGCTGCTGAGCCAGGCATTGGGCATTATGAGTAGTATTTTTTCATGTAGTTTTAAATAATTTAATGTAAAAATTGTGCTTTTAATACTTTAAATGTAAATGGTAAACATAAGGAATTATAGTTGAAGCAATTAGAAGAGCTGTCCTTTTGTAGTATTATTCCTCCCAACTTTTAACCTTAATGAAGCTTCTTATAAATTGTTAAATGTGCTGTGTATTGCACACAAATTTTAACAGTTTCTGAATTTTAAAACTAATGTTAACTGTAATATGACGTTTTGTATAATCATAAAGTATTTTTGATTTCTAGTTGCATACATCTCAGGTTGAAATGTATTGCATAATTTGAGATTAGAAGAATCTTTACTTCTGAACTAATTAGCAGGCAGAGCATACTTTAAAAAGTGATTTCCACAAAACATATCACATAATCATTTCAGTTGCCTTTTGCTGGACATAATGATCTAACTGCATGGTAGGTAGTGTGCTTGACTTGCAGACTAGTTGCATCTTTATAGTACACATACTAAGTATGCTAGTAAATAAATGATTCATAAATTATTTGGTTTACTGTCAAAATGTTGAAGTGAGTTATCACGACTATGCACATCCCCGAACCGGAACAGCAAAAACCCATCCAGCCGACTGCTCAGAATGTCGATCATTTCGAAGAAAAGAATTGACATTCGACTGCTCACCATCCAGAAAATACATTGATTAGTATGCAGACAAATTTCTACTGTTTTGCAGGGGGCAAGCCCCCCTGCTACTTATATATTCTAACTCCAGGATCGCACTACAGTGAGGAAAAGGGTAATTTTCCCAATTTCCACTGTAGTGTGATGCACTTCAAAACACTGATGCTCAAAACTGCAAACACAAGCTCTGTATTGATGTTTCAAAGTCGACAGGAATTGTGTTCACAGTTTTGCCTCTCTGCACCTCAGTGTTTGACCTTTTCACAGTTGAGGTACGTCACGTCAATATTTTGATAGTAAACCAAATTATTTATACTATCTAGGGTGTCTCCTGCGGTGTAGCGAAGCAGTTTTGCCTTTTGACTCACTTAAATGTTTTTCAAAGGCTTCTTAAACTGAAATCTTTTATCCACATCTGTCAGGGAGGATCCATTTTAACTAGAAAGATGAAAGCTATCTGTCGTGATAGTATGTTTAATGAGAGTTGGCATTTATGTCTGGAATCTCAGAAATCCAGCTGAAAGTTTCATCTTTTATAGTTATTCAAATAATTATACTTTGAGAATATTTACTGTGACAGTCACTTTCCCAGGAAAATTTTTCCAGAGAAATTTCTTGCAGGGATATAGCTATATCTGCCTTCTTATCCTGGAAGAAAGAACAACACGTATCATCATTTGCCTGATTCTCAGCTTGAGTCTGTACAGCATATAAAATAGTTTGCTCAACACTTCTTGTTGCATGTGAGTTCAAGTAAGTTTCCACTTTTATTTAGTTATTGTAAGTGTCTAAGTTATTATTTTATGCAAAGTGCAGTTGTCCAGTTAATCTCCCTGCATTAATATCTTGCCTGTAATTAAACTCTGTAAATCACTGATAGTTGCCTTAGGCTCACAGATCATTTTAGGTAACCTTCTTACCTTAATCTCATGATGTTTTGCTCTACAACAGCAACATAACTGAATTTGCACCATACTGGAACCAAATGTTGCTCAGCACTTTCAGCTTTAAATACATGTTGTAAATATGCCTTTTCTTTCTTGAAGCTGTTGTTCAAGATAGAAATTAATCAAATTAAAGGAGAGAGTTAAGACAATAAATACATTATACTAGTTAACTTGAGAAATTACAGGACTTCAAGGAAATAAAAAGTAAACCACAAAGTAAATTCAAAAGAGAGTGCTGTCTGTAAGAAACCTTAACTGTAGTGCCTGTGAGAAGTATTGTAAATGCTCTTTCTGAACACTTAAGAGAAGGTTAAATTGTAGCAGCAAGTTTAACTGCGTTGCCATATACGTGATGTGTATAGCAATCTGAGTGACTAGATGCATGATGAGACTGCATACATTGCAACATGAAACGGTGGGAGTGTTTCAGTGTTTGTGGCAGAAAGAAGAGGAGAATATGGGAAAAGAAGCAAGTTAAGTGAGACACAAGATCTGGAAGAAGTGAACATCTCACAGTTGCATGGCACTGATGTAGAAACTGAAATTAGTAGTGGTAGAAGCGATGAATGTGTATGATTAGAGGTGACCAGTAAGAAAAAAATGAGAACACATTAAAATTTTTGGAGATGACAAAACATCAGCTATGAAAGCAAGTACAGTAATTTATTTATTTGGCATTTGTTTCTGGGAATGTCTGACTGGGCAAAAATCTCATTTTCACTGGAGGCCTGGGGAGAAACTAGGCAATATTATAGCAATAACCCACGCCTGGGTGTGGGTAATGCTGGATTTTACCCACGGTTGGTGTGGTTTGGTCACAAGGGCGAAGCCCAAGTGGCCAAACAAAGCCAACCGTGGGTAAATCCAGCATTACCCACACCCAGAAGTGGGTTATTGCTATTATACAATGACATTTTTTAAGAAAAAAAATAATTACTTTTCTTAAATAATGGCATTGTATAATGCCTCCTTGCTGCCCTTCCGCAGCTGGCTGGTATTCTGCAGCAGTTCTGATGTACTGCGCATGCCTACGCAGTACATCAGAACTGTGGGCAAAAGCAACGGAGAAAGCAAGATCTCCGTTGCTTTTTTTAAAGCTGTCTCGCTATGTTAAACTCGTTTAACATAGCGAGACAGTGTGAAGCAATGGAGATCTTGCGTTCTCCGTTGCTGTAAAAAAAAGTTATAGTAATGGAAAAAGTCCAGACGACTGGACCTTTTTCCATTACTATAACTATGATTTACAACGGGCACGCTGACCAATCAGTGTGCACGTTTTTGAATATTTAATGGGGGGTCATTGTATAATATCACATAAAGTACAGTAACAAATAGAATCGACATACAGGATTAATAAAGTCAGATCAGAAAAATCATACATTGAATATTAAACAACAATCGTAGGATATTGAACACCTAGTAAAGTACAATCAATAGTGATAACCAATGGTAAAGATGTTAAGCATTTTAAATATGGTCAAAAGACTAAGAGAAAGAAAAGAGATTTTGCAGATGAGGGGATTAGGAAATGGGGTTAAAGTAGGGAGCTACTTGTAATGGTAACAGGAAAGAGAAAAAGCAGGACAAGGGTCGGGGCATGTTAAATAGGGATGGGAAAAAGACAGGGTTAAAATAAATAATACATGCATAACAACTGACTAGAATATTCCCAGTGAATGTGGTTTGTGTAATTGAACTACTCATTTGCGAATCATGAAGTTGAAATGATTACTGTAAATTCTGAGTGATTATCTTGCAGAGGTTTACATTATGCATATGTGGTGGTAGCAAAATTTCTTAGTTTAGTATTTTAAGCACTGACCTGGACCAGCCTTCAAATGGCATTACAGATAGATTCCCACTGTTAATAGTACAACTGCCAGCTGTGCTTCCAACTGCTACATTGAACATAAGCTAGATGGCATACAAGGAATTCAGAATTAAAAATGTAACGAGACAAATGAATAACTTTTTTTTTCTATTTTTGATATCTGTTATTAAGGAAGCTTTGGTTTTACACTCTAGAAGGAGTAGAGAGGAACTGAGTAATTTCTAAGCTTGTGATTACTAAAAGGATCTGAGAGAGTGCTGTCCTGCTGTTGGTCGGAGTGCTGTTTGATATATATTTTTTTAATTTCTCTGGCTCTATAAGTTAGTAGAGTTTGTGTAATTCTTCTCATCATGCAGTGGCATTTATAACCTTAACTTTCCCTATATAATCTTCATCATAAATTCCTAGTTTTCAGTATAGTCAGTACTGTTGCACAGAGCCACTGGTTTGTACTACAAGGCATGTTGCTGTTTGTGTGTGGACCGATATTATTTGTGTTAAGACAGCACTTCTGTTAATTGGCTCTAAACCTATTGGTGCCACTCCCCCTACAACTAACATTAATAGAATTCTGAAACCATGGATTTGCACTGTCCAGCTTAGTTAAAATGGGCAGTCTGAGTCAATGTAGCAATTGTCTCATGTTTACTGACAACCATACCTAAGCAAATTGACAGTGTATGAGAGTCCCTGTGATTCATCCATGTGGCAATAATGTTACTGGGGGCAGCGCTCTTATGAACTGCCACTACAAATAGCAAACAAGTTGTCTGAACACACAGTGCCTATCACACACTTCAGATCAAATGCACATACTTGTATATGTTGAAGTAGTCAAGAGTTACCTACCTAAACAACAAATGCCTCCCGAATGCAACCTAAGAAAAACAAGTACCGTCAGCAACCTCACAAACTGTTAACTCTGGCAGCACCTTCCACGAAACATGCATCCATAACTCAAGTGTCTCAACTCAAAAGCCCATAAGGCAAACCTCCACATAATCCAACATCCTAGCAATAGGTTTTACCACAAGTACACAGTCCTAGTTCACGTTGGAACAAATGAACTGAGACATACCTCACTGGACTATATGAATAGAGACTTGATGGAATGCTCTGTATAGGGGTCTGAGGCAGATATGTATCTATCCCTGAACAATGTTTTACTTTCACCAAGAATGATGTCACAATATGAACCAAAGATTGACTTCTGCAAATTTCATAGCCTCTGGCGTCATGTGAAGGGGGTCCAATATAAGTCAACGTGGGAGGAGATGGCAGACAGTCCGAACTGCTTTGCCAGGGATGGCCTGAACCTGTCCTTCCAAGGCTTTCATATACTGGTAAAAACTTCATCTGTCCTGTTTTAGACAATACCAGTGTTCAAAAGTTCCCAACTTAAAACAAAATTTGGATAATATAAATTTACTGTTTCTCAATGATAGCATTAAATAATCCACTCTGTATAGACACTGCTTACCTGGAATGCATCATCATGGAGACCTGGTTCAAGTCCCGTCGAGAACACCCCATCCATTACAAGGTTTCAGTGCCTCCCACATGTTAAGACCCACCACACGAAATGAAGGCACTAAAAGTGGTAGTGCTTCTATGCTTATAAAACAAAATTTCGCCTCCAGACTCAGACAGTGTAATGCTCTGAAACTTCTCCATGTCCAAGTTACCAATAACAAAATCTTTCTCACATTTTAACTACAGGACCCCCACCATGGTGCCTGCTTCCTATCTGACTGGTATGGAGTCTTTGTGCATTCATCCAAACACCATTTTTCTTCTAGGAGAGTTAACTACCCCACTATCAAGTGGAAGACTTAAACATCCCCTAACATGTATGCCCAGAGATTGTTGGACTTTATGCACAAACTTCTGGAGTCGTTAGTCACTTCTCAACTAGGGACAACAAAATCCAGGACTTGGTTCTCACCAAGATAGTATAGCTACATTCCCTACCAATTGCAACTTCCTCCCTTGTCACATCAGTCCATAAGTCAGTCGCATTGTTATTCAGAGACTATGCTAAAGTTAATCTACTAAAATAGAGTGATGGCCCAGCTAAATTCAACATCCCCTTCCAATTTGATGACCACCCTTCGCATGTGTCATCCTAACTACAAATTTTGTGTACATGTTAATAGCTACATAGGGTCTATCCCTCTGCAAAGTAAATATAATGCCAATTTTAAAAATAACCCCCTGTGGTGGAACCCAAGTAAAACAGACTCTACAATAGAAGAAAAATGCTTATTGCATGTAAAATTAAATATTAGTCTGTAGTTGGCAAAAATGCTTTTGCAAAACTTAACAAGAAACTACGGTTCCAGTTAATAGATGACAGGGTAGTAATGAAGATTTATGAGTTAAACTCAGAAAGGGTGCACATTGTTTTAGAAAGATGCTATTTAAGTTGATGTGTAAGATATCTGGTTTAATTTCTCCCAGTCTTCTGAGTTTCAAATACCATGACGGGAATGGACCCCATTCCTAAGTCAAAGTATGAATAAAGTTCATGAAATTAGTTTTGTTTCAATTTCTGATGTTAGTCAAAAGTGCTCTTTGCAGCACCCACAGTGTTCCCAGAAGTGACTCCTCATGCAATTCGTATGGAGTTACATCCATCTGTAGCAAATCTATATATGACTGTAAACTCTTTTTATGAGGCCCATTGATCCTACTACTATTGAAACTGTCTGGGTATCCTTCTTCCACATTGTCCTAATTTCTCCCTGCAAATCCTGGTATTTTATGACTTTGTGTCTCTCTGTATGTAAGACATCGTAATCGCTGGGTGTAGCAATTTCAGTGCTATTTTGTCTTCTTTCCATTGACTGCTATATCTGATTTTCCTGCATCTGTTTTTGGAACTGTTGGTAATGGGTGATCCCTTGTAATATAAACTTAATCACTCTGTCTAATGCTTTGTGGCTTATGTTTTCAGTGCTTCTTGGCTACTTCAGTATTGTAATATTTGCATAATCCCCACTGCAACAGTCTTGCCACATTATTATTCCTTTCACTAAACAGGACCTCTGTATCACGCCCAGCAATAAGATGTTTCTGTTTCAAAACCTGCATCTGTCTGTTTCTCCAGTATGTTCAATGGACTTTGTAAACCAAAGTGTACATAGTCCACTACCCTGGGCCGCCAATATTAACCTTTCACCTTTTGGTTTAAATTCACATCTCCTTAATCATTCCTGCATTAAATCCTGATTGACATGAGATTCTTCCAGTAGTTTACTGTATTTGCAATTATATTTATGCCTTTGCCACATTTCTTGCCTTTTCATCTGATCCAGCACCTTATATTCTTTCTTTTGTGTTTTGGCACATTCAGTTGTTGCCTGGTTTTTGTCTGCTTCTAGTTTGATTTCCATTCCTGCTTGATACCAGTATGCTTCTGACAAACTAAGCAGGAAAGTCATCTTAGACTTGTCCTCCTCCTGTTTTAAAAACTTTCACTATAGTTGGATAGTGTGAGGTCAGCAGATATGTTTGCAGTCCTTTGATTGCAGATCTGTACATGTAATCAATTGAAAGGAGGCCCATATCTCCTTCAGAACGGGGAATATATAATCTTGGTATACATTGATTTATTAAAAAAAACATTTGATAAGCATGAAGCATTTTTTTTTTGTTTTCCTGTTCAACTGATCTAGTATCTTTTGGGGCCAGTCCCCCCAAAACTTTGTTAGAACAAGAAGAGCAAATTGATTTATAGCTTGGACCTTGTTCCTTGATGTTAGGGCTGTTTTCAGTATTAATTTTAGTCTTGTAAAATATTCGTTAGTAAGTTTTTTTTATTCACATTTGTTCATGTTTTAATGTCGGCCCTTCATCGATTCCCAGATATTTATACACTCACTTCTTCTCAAGTTCTTTATGTCACATTCCTGTCCCAGACTGATATTTTCTTAGTCCCACAGCTTTCCTGCTTTAAAGGTTGCTTTTGCACATTTAGCAAGACCAAATGACATTCTTGTAACATCTGAGAATGTTTTAATCACTTGCAGTTGTGCTTTCAGTTCATCATCTGATGAATTATACAGGTTTAAATCATCCACAAAAAGATGAGAAGTCTTTACACTTTGTTGTTTTCTGGGATCCAAATTGTAACCAATCTAGACAGTGTAATGGGTTAAGAGCAATATAAAGAGTCACCCTGAAATATCCCCCTTTGAATTTTTATTCCTAGGATAATAATTTGTCCTTTATCATGGCTTAGCTGCAAAGTGCTTTGCAACTGTTTCATGGTCGCTGCAATGTAATCAGTCGATGTAGGGTGTATCTTATACATCTGTAAATACTCCTTTATCCATGAATGCGAGATGCTGTCATATTCTTTTTTGTAGTATATCCATGCCATACTTAGTCTTTCCCTTTTTACAATTCTCCATTATGAATTTATGTAGCAACAAATGATCCTTTGTTCCATATGACTTTCTTTTATTACCTTTCATCAATGAATTACTCATTTTGTACTTTTCTTAATATTTATCTGCATATCTTGTATATTTTTCTGCCTGCCCTGATATCTTTAGTTTATTTGCAATAGTGCATGATATGTCCTGTTTTTTTCTGATACTGCACATTGCTTTTATCACGTCTGTGTTTCTAAGTATTATTGTTGATATGTTCCCTTTTCTTCACTCTTCTATTAGTGACACTAATTTACAGTTTTCTCTATTCAGTATTTCCATGGTGGCATTTGATTTCCCCCCCTTTCCCTTATTGTCCTTTGTTTTTTGTGGTAAGAGTTTCTGTTATTAATTTAGCTGCACAGGAATATATCCTAATTACTTCTGTTATATCACATGAATTTCTGTGAACATTCCTGACTACAGGGTTCATTTCTTTTATCAGACTTCTAACATTTTGTGTCTTACTGACTTTCTGTAATCTATTTCTTTCATTGATCTTAATATGTCTATCAAATCACGCAACTCTTCCGTTAGATCATGTTCTTCTAAAGTGAGGGCACATTCTTTGCTCTCTTTCCTTCAGGCATTCTACAGAAAGTTCTATAACATTTTCTGTTTCTTTATTAATCTTTGACCCTTTAGATGACCTAACTTGTAAAACTACATGACCAATTTTGGTCTTTCAGAAGTGACTCACCTTGTAAAGCTACATGACTTATGTAGCTCATATGTATCGTAAAAAAAAGTATTCCTGTATGCCTAAAACATGCATGTTTATATTGTATTTCTGTTGTTATATGTTGCTATAATATTTTTGTTAAGCTCATTTACATATTGTTAGCATGTACTACTTAAACTAAATTTACTGCTTGTACCTTAATAATGTTCTTTTTGTTGTGGAGCTTTTCTCCCCGGGTCTCCACTGAAAATTTTTTTTTTTTTTTTTTTTTTTTTTCAACCCAGTCCGACACTACCCGGTTAACGAATGTAAATAAATAAAAATAAATACATCTTCCTGTGACATATTCTGTTCAACTGCATCCTGTGGCATTTGATGCTCTTTCATATGGGAACTCACTGGCCTATCACTCCACAACAATGACTGCATCACAGTTGCCACCACTTCCTGCTTATTATAGTCTCAGTATATAGTTACCAAAAAAATGCTGTTTCTAAGCTTAACAAGAAACTCTGGTTCCAGTTAATAGATGATAGAGTAGTATTGAATATTTCAGGGTTAAACTGGGAAAGTTTGCATGTTGTTTTATAAACATACTGTTTAAGTGGATGTATGAGATCTTTTTTTAAATTTCTCCAAGTCTTTTGGGTTTCTAATACCTTGATGGTTATGGACCCTATTCCTAAGCTAAAGTATGATTAAAGTTCATGAAATCAGTATTGTCTCACTTAGTATTGTGTCAATCTTCGATGTTAGCCAGAAGTGCGCTTTGCAGCACACACAATGTGCCCAGTAATGTCCTGCAAATCATATGGGGTTACACCTATTGGTAACATTTCTAAATAAGAATGTGGTAATGTCCTGCAAATCATATGGGGTTACACCTATTGGTAACATTTCTAAATAAGAATGTAGATTATTTTTTATAAGACCCGTTGCTCCTACTACTATTGGAACTGTCTAGGTATCTTTCTTCCACATTGCTCTCTTTTCTGCCTGCAAATCCTGATATTTTATTACTTTGTGTCTCTCTGTGTGTAAGACACTGTAGTCACTGGGTGTGGCAATTTCATTGATCAATGCTACTTTTGTCTTCTTTTCATGGACCACTATATCTGGTTTTCTAGCATCTATCTTTTGAACTGCTGGTAATGGGTGATCCCACGTGATGTAGACTTAATCATTTTCTAGTATGCTTTGTGGCTCATGTTTCTAGTGTTTTTCAACCACTTCAGTATCATAATGTTTGCACAATCTCCAGTGCTACAGTCTTGCCACATTATTATGCCTTTCAGTATACAGTCCTTCTGCCATTAGTATGTCACAACCAGCAACAAGGTGTGCGATTATTTCCAATTGTGTTTTTCCCACATGTTCAATGGACTTATTGGGCTACGTACATGTTGGTTTACAATCTTTGGCCGCCAATATTAACCTTTCATCTCTTGGTTTGAATTTGCCTCTCCTTAACCATTCCTGCAGTTGATCCTGATAAACATGAGGTTCTTCCAGAAGTTTTCTATATTTATGCTTTTTCCTCATTTCTTACCTTCTCATCTGGTCCTTCACCGTATATTTTCTTTTTGTTTTTTGGCACATTCATTTGCTACCTAATTTTTATCTACTTCTGGTTTGATTTCCATTCCTGCTTGACGACTATATGCTTCTGTTAGATTAAGCAAAGAAGTCATCTTAGATTTATTCTCCTCTTATCTGGTTGTATAGATTGGGAGATAATCGCTGAGATGGTCGGACATTGTACCAGAGATGGTGTATTTGCTAGGGTGTGATACTAAGATCCAGCCTAAGAGGAAATTTGACATCTTTCAGTAATGTGTGGGACTAGTAATTTAGCTTTGTGAAACCAAATAGGGTCACACTATATGTAGGGGAGCTAAAGTTTGTCCAACCAATTGACATTCACATCACCTAGTAGTATTGTTTCTTATGGAATTGTTATGGATATCCAGTGTAGGATATTTTCCAGTATAGCTGTATTGTCACCAGGAGCAATGTTAAAGAACAGTAATACATTTATGATTGTTTAATTTCAGGAAAGTAAGAAACTCTGCTGAACTGCAGTTTGGTATTCGTGTACTGTAAGGGGAATTGTGGTGGTAGTTGGGAAATGTTAAAGCAAAATCACCACTTTTTATGTTTATATAGTCATTACAGGTGCTATTATAGCCGGGAGGTGTAATTTTGGAGTCTTTTATACTGGGTTTAAGCCAAGTTTCAGTTACAGCAAGAATATCAGGCTTAGGTTGGGTAATCAGGCATGTAGTTCATTAATTGTATTTCTTATGCTTCTAACATTTATGTCAGCAAAAGTTAGATTACTGGGATTGGGAGTTGATTATTGCAGGATTATAGTAGTGTGTGGAAGAGAATTGTCTTGATGTTCATTGTGATAAGTGGGGCCAGGATTACGGTGAATCTCTGCTTCTAGAAGGAGTTTACTATACTGGGAAATTATTGATACTTGTTTTTTGGAGAGTATTTTTCCACTTTAATTTTGCTTTGGTTTGATTTGAAATGGAGTTAATCAATCTATATTTGGGGGTCATCATTAAATAGGTTTAGAGTGATGTAGGGAGGACGTATGAATAGTTGGTTGGCACAGATTTGGAGATGTGTTGTGAGTTATTAGAGAGTCTTGGTAGAATGAGAGATGTCCCAGTAGCAGGAGAATAGAGGATAAGCTGTGGGGCAGCATGATTAAGTAAAGGGATTGCTGGCAGGTAGTGGGAAAGTAGGGATCATGAAGGAAAATGACATTGAAGGATATTAAGGGTTTAATGCTGACCAAGTTTCCAGATGACTGTAAACATGGTGCCATCATAAGCTCTCCTGAAGACACAAAAGTCCTCCAAGAGGAAATTTCCCAAACAAATAGATGGGGTAAAACTACATACCAAGAAATGCATGACTGTATCCCTTAGCAAGCAAGACATCCCCTGTAACTATCACATTGATAACACCACCTGAAAATTGATCCAGTAGTCATAGAACTGGGCACCTAAGTAGATTATGAACTGTCCTTCAGTCACCATGTACCCACTATTGTAAGAATCTCCTTCATTGTGCAGCTTATTAGTAAGGGTATGGCACCCAGGTACAGGGATGTGATCATTCCACTGTATTCAGCACTTATTACTTTGATCATTGGGTATAATGCCCCCTCTGTGTTTACCTGTCTGAACACTTGACTTGACATGAGCATTTGTACAAGTCCAGTGGTTGCATAAAAATCCACTCAAGAAATTTTAATCCCTTCTGCGACATAAATAGAACATATTGGAGGGGTACATATATATCAGAGTATACAGTTCTCTGGAATTTTCTTACTTGCCACATAAAGTAAAGTACATCTCTCATTTTATTTAAGGGTAATCTGGAAGAATGGTTGGGAAACTGCAAATTCATCCCCTGGTGTAGCACTCGTGGTAGGGGTATTGTGTAAATTTCTGGCTATTTTTACTTAAAATACAAGGGTTCTGGGTTATTGGGCACTTGCATTCCCAAGACGTTTGTAGCCCATGTATTACATGTCTAGTCTTCAAAAGCTCCTCATGGGTCAGTAGCATAGTAAGTTCCTATGAACAGGTATGTGGAGTCTGATGATGAAGCTGTGTTTATGGGGCAGGCAAGTATAGCCTTGGGCACTAAAACAGAGTGTTGACTTAAGTAGAGAGAAGCTGCAGTTACATATGCTTTGTCACCTCATCTGTAAAGACATCAGTGTCAAGGATCATGGTTTTGCAAAGAGTCTGTTAAATGGTATTTCAGTATTCACTTGAGTGTCATGAGCTACTCAAGAGTTAACTCCCAGTGCAGCATTATTTGCTTCCACCGTTGCCAGAATGAATGAAAGATGCTGTTGCAACATTGGGCACACAACAACCAACATCATAATGTACCACATATCTGCACACCAGCACCAAGGCTAAAAGTTTTACACAGGCTGTAAAACAGAAGTGTGACAATGAAGAAGTAAGTGGAAGATAAAGGGCAGAGCTATAAAATCTGCAGACCTTCCACTTAGAAGCATTGTTAATCTGTTGTCTGGATGACCAGGCTGACATCTTTCCCACCTCAGTAATCATTAAGAATGTAGAGGCTGCCAGCATGTTTTTGGTGGCTGGTACATGAAAGACAGTGTCTTGCACCTTCTCCAACTGTTTGTTGTCCATTCTTCTTTTGCTTATGGTGATTTTTGTAGCATGCTATCCCTTTTGTTTGCATTTGTGATGAAGAAAACAAAAGCTGCGTACACAACATTATATAGGTGTCTTTTGGAGATGGCAGATGACTTGGACATGATACTTTCACCATAGAACATCATTACAGATTTTTAAGTTATCTCTAAAGGCAGCCTGGTGGGAGTTCTCTGCAGCAATAGTGAAGTGGTGTACTTTTTGTTTTGTTTAGTTCATTCTGATGAAGGAATAGCCTTTCTGGGTTATCCCATCAGTATGACACTGACACTGATGTTTGCATTATATTTAGAAAGTTAACTGAATTAACATAACGTGTATAGAATGAAGTGTCAAGAAGCGTAGATGAACTTTTAGTTACCATGCCTGAGTCCTGTCTTCTGGACACACACTAATTACCCATTGGTTAAAAGAGGATTGTGTTTTGGAAGAAAAGGTTGGGTACAAAATACAAAGCCATCTACTTCCTACCATTTGGTACATTAGTGATCTGACATCTACAGTGGATGCTGGTAACACAATAAAGTGAAGGAATGATGTAATCATATGGAGGGCTTATTGAACCATCCTTTTGTTTCATACTAACACATGCTGCACTTGATGCATGCAGAGCAGAATATAATGGATGCCCTTTTTCTGGCAGTGCAATGCTGACTACTGCCACTATTACCTGTGCCTTTCTTTTGCAAAATAAAACATAACCAAATCACTTGTCCTGCACTCAGAGAAATGGCTTCACCATGTGCTCAGCCAAGTCTGTTTTTGCTCTATTGTGCATCCTGGCCAGTTGATAGCGTCACAGTAACGTTTATACATACATGTGATTGCACTTAGATGTCTGCCTTATGATTCATTTTTAAACACCTTTATTGAATTATCACTTGGCATAGGTAAATGTACATTTGTATAAAATAAAACAAACCATGTTCACAGGTAAACATTATACATCACATATATTATTTTATACAGTCATCATAAATTGATCAATTCCTACCTTCTCTTAAACCTCAGTCCTCCTCCAAAATATTATTCTGCATGTATTGCTCCCACAACTTCCATTTTCTAGGTGATTTGCTCCTACCCTTTTTTTTTAAAGATTCCACTAAGTTATTTTATCTCTGTTACAATATTCACTTCAAAAACAATTGGTTTAGACTTTGATTTTTGTTTTCTAGGAATTGCTTTTTTGGCAGCCACCAGAAATAAATTTAACCAGGCCTTACTATATCTAGCAGTTCAGATCCTGTATCCCAGCGCAAAAAATAATTTCCTTAGTTACAGCCATTTGCTCACCCAATATTTCTGACAGAGGAAATTCTTAGTCTGCTAACTCATTACACTTACAAAACATATGCTTCCAGTTACCTCTTTCTTCTCCAGTCTGACCTCAAACATTTGCCATCTACCTGAGGACAAATTCTTTGGAGTCTGCTTGAGGTATAAAAATAAACCATGCAAACAATTCATACAAAAATCCTAAAATCTTCTAGACTTTGTTGCATATTTGGGAGCCATATGTATGTCCTCCCATTGCTTCCTTGTGAATTGCTTATCCAATATCTCTTTCCGATCTTTTCTCTAACCTCCTCTGATGGACTCTTATAGTTATTGTGCAATATTTTATATACCCTACTAATTATCCCTTTTTAACAGTAGCTTCTGTTCTAGATTCAACTAAAAACTCTACCAGAACAGGTCTTTCCTTTAAGATTCCCCTGTCCTTTTCTCTTTGCCTATACTCTGTTATCAATCCCTTTTATGACTCATTTTCAATATTGCTTACATGTATTACACTTTAGGCCAGTAGACACATCATCATTGTTGTTGCCATCAACCTGATTTTTCCTATTTTAATCTGAAGTTGGGTGTCATGTCATCTGCTACCACTTCGCTCAATTCAACACCACTTTCCTACTTTCTTCAGCAGTCATGTCTGCCTGTTGCAGGTCTTCTCGCAAGCAGTTCATTCAACTTTTGTCCTATCATCTCCCCTTGGCTTTTCCTGCATCTCCCAAATTTGCTTTATATATTGTCTTCTGCTTTCCTTAACATGTAACTGAACCATTGTAATCTGTGTTCCTGACCCTTTCCAGTTATTGGGTCTCCTATGCTTTCAGCTTTGCTCACCATCTCAAGCACATCGTATCCATCTCCTCAGGCTTCCTCTTCCTTCACTTCCTGAGTTCTGTGCAGTGTAGAAGCACTGATCATACCACTGTTTTGCACACATTTTCAGCTCTGTTGTCATTATTTTGTCACACACTAGCCCTGACACTGTGCCATTTGGCTGCATCACCTTCTGACTCAGATTTTAGCTTCTTGTGATTTCCTTTATTTGCTGACATGACAGCTATCTTGTCTATACTTAGGTTTATCCCATGTGCCTCCAGTTTTATATTCCAGTGTCTTCTTGTTGCTGAAACTCGTATTCAGAATCAGCTTGCAATGCTGAGTTGTCTGCATACTGCAGTTTTGTTACTCTCTCCCCACTGACTTGCTTGCTGATGGCCATCATAGCTCTTAACCAGAGACAACTCCAGAAATAATTGGAGACATTTTAAAATATTACTACTATTAACTTGAGGCATTGACAAAATAAGAGGATGTAAATTAATATACATTTTCTGAAGTAAATGAAGTCTAAAACTCTTGTCATTATTAAGTATAATCAACCACATTTTCTCCAAAAGGCATCAGTTTTAGGAGGGATTAAGAGGGACAGAGCTAAAATTTGAGTCAAAATCAGGGACAGTGGAGAGGTAGGTTTTCCATCACCAGTATGAATAGGAGTGGAGGTCTGAGCTGGTCTTTTGATGCACACCCACACCTGTTGGGAACTCCCATATAAGTTCTAATACTGTTTGCACATGTATCAGTGGATCTTTGTATATTGCCTGTACTGATTTTAACAATATACCCAGGACTCTGAACTAATACCGCAGTACTGGCTAAATTAGCTTTCTTGGGATCTTGTCCAGTGCTTGAATCCAAACTACTTATGTGCAGTCTTACCTTCTACTACTCTCTGTATTTCAGTCACACTCTCCATACCACAGTGATTACCTTCAGTATACATTTCTTCCCTAACGCTTGTGACATCTTGGTCGCGTCTGTTGTGACTTCATTTTCCTTGTGCACTTTGTACTTAATTTAGGTTGAGTTTTCCTTCTTGTTTCATTGTAGGCAATGCATGCAGCAGTACAACTTCTGTGTTGTTTTCTTTAAGAAAATTATTAAAGTATGGCTTCCATCTGCTGTCTTTGTACTCTGGAGTAGTAAGCAGATTGTTGCTGCCATCCCTTATTAATGGTGTCTGCTGATGTCTTTTTCTGTATTTCATTGCCTTGCACTCTGATAGAGCTTCTTTGTTCCATCTACTTAGTCATCTTCTAGAAGCTGGTAGAGCTTCTCTGATGCCTTATTTGCCATTGGCAACTGTTCTGTTAGCCTCATTTGCCAGACAGTATTCTTTCTTAGTCTGGTCCATTTCTTGTATTTCCCACTTCAACTGTTCCTTTCTTTTGATAACTTGTTGGACTTCTGGATTCATCCAGCAGCTTTCCATAAGTTCCTTATTTCCACAACTAGCTCAACTGCAGATCTGTTTTGTTGTCTTCTCATATACTGCCAGTCTACTTTTGCTCCATTTCCACCTCTTCTGTATCATTTAGTTTGTCATTAAGGGTCCATTTCACAGTTCATAACTCCTTACATTTTCTGATGATTGATGCATCTGTGGTTGGGTTATAAAACATTTGGGTTTGACAGTATTATTGAAGTGTTATTGGTGTTGGTAGACAGTGATATGTGCTTGCTGTTTCTCTCTGTACAGTCACTCCAGGAAGTGTTGCTTCCATTATTCCTGACAGTTTACTCTTTTGGGGGTAGCGCTTAACATGTATGTAATGCCTACTGTTGCCTTCTGACAGTGTCACTACATTTTTCTCTTTTAGTTTTATTTCTGCTATGGGTGGTATTAATTTGGTATATTACTGTTTGCCGGCATCTGCTGTGACATTGCATCACCCCATCTAGGTACTGATGGGTGCTGGACTGTGTAGCAATAATGCAGCTGGAAAAAAGAGCTAATCTCTGTAATTGCTACTGCACTGTATACCATTCCTTACACCTACTGCGTATGACTAATAGTAAAATCCTAAAGTGAGCAACTAAGAAATGAGGGTGTACTAGTCTGCATATGTAAAACAATACAGATTAAAGTGTGGGAATAAGTAGATGAGAAGATTATCCAACCAGTAAAGAAATGAGTGAACACTAGTCAGCATATGTAAATGGACACAGTCTAAAGGCTGGGAATAGCAGGATGAGCTGATTATAAAACTTAATTTACTCAGATTATTGGATTGTCTTGACTGTAAACTGCAGTTTTTGCTCATGTGACATATACTTTGCAACATTAAGCCTCCAAATGGTGTCGATTGAGGGAGAGGTGAAAATTTTGCAGAAAAATGCAACAGTCCCAGTGTTTTGGGAGTGAGTCTGGATCAGCAGTGACGTCTAGAGTACGTGCATCTGACTTGCTGTATAACTACAGGTAAAAATGAAAATGTGAACAGCACTTGTTTTTTAAAACAAAATCTATACAATACTAGTGATGCTGGAATTTATATCGTGAAGATGATTGGAGAAGACAATGTCAGATTTATTTTAACTATAAGCAATGATGAGTAAAAGAACTTACAACTGTGACACACTTCATTGGTCTGTATTTTACATTTGGTTTATTAGATTTCATCTGAGTTTGTGGTTTCAAGATGTGGATTTGTTTGTTCGTAAATTAAGCCAAGTGTTAGCATATGGACACATTCCTAACCTGTTGTAGTAGGCTATACTCCTATCAATTCACAAAGAGTGGGGGAAGTCACATATATATAGCATTTAGGGATAGTTGGCATATATTGTGCACAGCCCTAGGTGAGCATTGCATTATTCCTACAATTTTCTTTTTTTTTTTTTTTTTTTTTTGTGTGCAATTTGCTCCTACCCATTTTCAAAGGATTCCACTTCCAGTTCTTTTGTTTCCATTGCAATATTCAGTACTTTGACTACAGTTGGTTGAATTACTTTTGACCCTTCTGGTGACGTATGGCAAGACGGTCAAAAATGTGGACTTTTAGAAATTCAAATGAGAGTTAGAGGAGTTGACAGTTTTGTTTAAAAAAATGTTCTTGATGACTATTGCATGTGTTATTTATTCTTTGATTCTTTATCTGTACATTTTATGAGCAGGTGTATTTACTGATCAATGTGTTCCTACTAATTTTTGTATTATTAGAAGGCACTAGTGTTGTAGTTATGAATTAAAGTATAAACTTTCAGTTTTGCCAGATGAATGCAATATGTGAACTGTTGGGATCAGCATGTATTTTTTTGTCTTTAGGAACTGCATCTTTCCATGTCTGTGACTTCACGTAACTTAATTACTTAAATGTGTAAGGGTCTTTCTGACCTCCAGTGCCAGTTCTAGTTTTGTAGTCTTTATAACTGCTGGTCTTCATCTGTGCACAATTTGCAGTGGACTCTATATTCCATTCTTAGTGAATGGAACTTGTTTTTCTGGTTTCGGTGTCAGCTGTTGCCATTTCTCAGTCTGCTTCTTGTTCATTGTGACGCTACTTTCCGATATAATCCAGGGTGTCAGACTGATCATATAGCATTTAAGAACGAGGTTTTCCCCTAAATGATTTCTTAAAAAAATATCTCCTTAACCTTCTAGGGTATGTAGAGATTGTTGCTCATCTGCACATGACTTGCATTGGGATTACTGTATTTTGTTCCAGGTTGAGTAAAGCTAATTTAGTGTTGGATCCTCACATTACCCTGATTCTGACTTTGCTGTGAGTCCTGGTTATGTCTTAGTTTACTTTTCAGGTGACCTAGAGAAATGTACAGATGCTGACTTTGACCTGTGCTTATTTTTACCCCCATAACTCTTCTGGGCCATTTTTATGATTATTCTGAGTTAAATTGAATACTTCTGTTTCAGCCCTCTCACTATTATGATCTGGTTCCCTTGTCAGTTGTCTTGTGATCGAAGCAGTTGATGCTGCCTACTTCCCTGCTTCAGTTTTGGTACCAGGGTCATATAAAAGCACTTCTTGGGTCATCCAAGACCTTTGACACAAATCCCTATATGGGCAATATCGCCAGATAACTGTAAATTGGGTGTTATCTGTTTTTCCATTGTCTCAAACCTGATGAGGGCTTAGACTGTGTTAACAATTGATCATGTTGATAGGCAAAACATTCTGGTATCAAACCATTTTTTGTTGATCAGTTATCTTTTGACTATCATGTCTTAGGAGGCGTTCCAAACTACTATTATCTGGATCATTTTATTCCTGTAGGCATCTACTTTTGAGCCAAAGAAATCTAAATGGCCATTTATGCATCTGTCAGACTATATTGAATGTAATGCTCCTTTGGCATGTATTTATCTAAAAAATGTCACTCTGCCTGAGAGACCTGTGATTCCTTACTAAAAAGATCAGTAGCCACATGCCCTTTGGTTATCCAGACTGACAGTTCTCTGTCTGTACTTGCTATATTAAAGACCCCTCTTACACATCTAGTTTTTTGAGCCATATAAAATCTGACCCTCCTTGACTTCCTATTCCTTTACAGAACAAATGTTTCCTCAAATACCTGCTGGTTAAAGGACTTAACCCCTCCTCAACAGATAAATAAGATGTTGGCAAACTCCTACTACATCTCAATAAAATTAGTACCCTTGCCAAATTCAAGGTAAACCTAGATAACTGGATCTGCAACCTCAAAATTTCTCCCAGTCTGTTATATGCTTTCTTTCTTGAGACTTGGGGTTGGATTTGTAATATGTTTTATTGATTTTGCTAGTAATGGTCTATAAACTATTTGACTAGTGCTTACCTATGAACCCTATTAGAGACAATATTGAGTTACTTGGTATCAACACCCTCAGACAGTTTCACCTCTTCCAGCATTGAATGCCTCTTTGCCCCCCAAGTTTGGTGCCCAGACTGCTGACTTCTGTTGCTGGTGCCACTTCCCCAAAGAGCATTTGGGTTGCAAGGTGGTCTTTCTTACTGGGTGCTACTGGGCAAACCTATTCTGGAGTTGCCTTGTACATACTGTAGCCATTTTGGCATTATGCTGGGTCAGTGACAGGCAACTGTTCTGTGTCAAGGTGACCTTTTTTTTTTTTTTTTTTTTTTTTTTTTTTTTTTTTTTTGGAGATTATCTCTTCAGCATTACTTTTTTTCCAGTTAGAAGTAATTTTCCTCATTCCCAGCTTCAGAGAGTTTTTGTCTCGGGAAGAACATTATTGCCCCTATGTTCATTATATTGATCACTGCTGCAGTAGCCGTAACTATATTGGTTATATCCTCCCACAGATTTAACAGATGGCCAGATTTCAAAACATCAGTGCATCTTCCAAATGCTAAAAACCCAGGCTTGAGCACAAAGACCTTCAGAGCTTTCCTAGTACCAAAGAGAGTGCTCTTGTAAGGCCTTTCAAGGCTTGAAGGTTGGCTTGTGCTGTTCCTTTGCTGGGCAGATGAGTTCCCTTTGAGGGGAAGAAAACTACCACATTTTAAATTTATTATTTAAATGTACTTTCCTGATTTGGAAAGTTATTTTTCTTGTAGGAGTCTGTGTATTGATGGACTGTCATGAGACTTAACTGTACTTTTAAAAGAGACCACTTTTTTTTCCTGTCTGTTTAAACGTTATTAAAAAGTGGCTAATAAACATTTTTTTATGTGGAAAACTGTGTTTATTTTAATTTTTGGGGATAGCAAAATGTATTAAAGGGCTTGTGCTGTGTATTTGTGGGAATAAAATGACAACAATTTTGGATTTTTACAGACTTTTGCTGCTTGTTTTCCCCTGGAAAGAGGCACCATTTTCAGCTCGACCATGGAGCAAGCTACCTGTCCCATAGTTTGTTCTTCTAACTTCAAAAAGTTAGGCAAACAGCCTTTGTCATAACTGCATGTGGGTGACTCTGCTGTGGCTAAAGCTAGTTCCTCAGATCACTCGTCTTTTATCCCCAGATCCATCTGGTGTTGCAAGTACAGCCACTATGGACCAGGGGTTATTCATGTCCTCTGCAGCTGTTGGAGTCCTCTCAGGGGGCAAGGAAGAACCACGCGTGTTGGTCCTCGGAGAGGTAATAGGGGTGTCTTTCCTGTTTAGTCAAAGTATTGTGCTCATCTCTGGGGAAGCTGATGCTGACATTAACAACACAGTTGGCCCCATTTTTTCCTGTCAGAAACAGAAAACTAAACATGTATCTGCTCATGCTCAAATTTCTCTGTTCAGAAGTAGATTACTGAATGTGGCTCAGGGTCTAATTCAGGCTACTGATCCTTCTTGTGTGGTGGTTTCTGATAAAAGAAAAAGGGATGCCTCTTTTCCTGATGAGATTCAATATTATGAATCTGGACTGGAATATGAAGGGACAGATGCAGGGTTTTCTTCAGATTTCTGATTCAAATGCAGAGGAGAGCACAGAATCTGATTCTCCCTATGCAGGTTATGTTTTTCTGAGACTATTTTTGGAATGTACTAGTAATTCCAGTAGGAAAACACTGAGGTTTCTCAGTCCCTCAGAAAATATTGAGCGGTTGCAAACTGATTTCCAGAGCCATCACGCATTTCCCTGTTGCTGTCAGCATTGCAGGATGTGTGTGCCCCACAGCCTGAAGCTTTCCTGATAGTCAGCGTGCTGCCCCCAAAAATGCTGATAGATTGTATACAGTTCCCCAATCTTTTAAGTTTTTATATACTCATCCCAAATCAAACCCAACAGCTTCAACTTTTATAAACCTTACTGCTGCTAAACACTTTCTTTAATTCCAATCCTACACTTTCTGACAAAGATGGGAAAATAATTGGCAAGTATAGGAAAATTGTGTACAGCTATAACTTTGATTTTCAAAATTTTGAAGAGTCAGGCTGATATCTTAAAAGTTTGTTCTAATTGTGAAGGTGTGAGGAATGTTTTAGTTGCAGTTTCTTTTTTGATGAAAATCAGCTTTAAATTGTACTCCTTGTTTAAAGTGTGTTTGCATTCTCAGAACCTCCCAGATGATGTGAAAAATGAGATTTTAGATTCTTCTTTGGAGAGTTTATGGGCCCTCTGCTGCAGAGGTTATCAAAGTGTGTTGAGAGGTGTAAGCTGATATAGGGAATCCAAAATTTCTGTCCTCAATTTCCAAGGCATTCTCTAACCCCTCGTCCATTTTTGGCAAGAAACAAAATAAACAGTCTTAGTAAAATGCTAGTAAACAGATGTTTAAAAAGGAGTGGAAAGGGTTTCCATAAGATTACAGAACTTCCCAAAACAAAGGACAGTCCAACAAGTCAGAATGACTGTTTAAGGGACCATGTTCCCCCTCCCATCCTGACATTTTCTTTTCCCATCCAGAATGTCTGAATCTCCACTTCTTTCTCTCTTGCATCAGATAATTTCAGACAAATGGATTCTAAAGATCATTCACCAGGGTTACAGATAGCAGTGGAAGGAAATTTCTCCTTTCCGGGGGTAATTCTTCATCCACCAGACCAGACTGTCCTATTTCCTCCTGTCCTTCAACTTATGTGTTCTCAGGAAGTAATAGAGCTAGTTCCTCCTTCCCAGTTTGGGAAAGGTTTTTATTCAGGGATGTTTTTGGTGCCAAAGAAAAAAAAATGATTGGAGACCAGTTTTGGATCTTACTCTTCTAAACCAATTTGTGGCAGTATCTAAATTCAAAATGTGTCTTACTCATTTAGGTTTCTTGGTAACACTAGTTTTAAAAGATGCTTATCTTACTCCTATTAATCCAGATTACAGGCATTTCTTAAGGTTGTGTGTGTCTGGATCACATTATCAGTTCCCTGTCTTATGCTTTGGACTATCCACTACACCAGGAGTGTTCACAAAGTGTCTAGCTCCAGTATAACCCATTGCAGGCTGTAGGGTATCCACATTTTTTCCATATTTATAGATAACATGCTTTTCTCTTCAGAGTCTCTTCCAAAGTGTCAGGAATCTCTCACACAAGCTCAATTCCAAGAGAACATTCAAAAGCCTTCTTTAACTCCATCACACAGGATTGTGTTCCTGGGATGTCTGCTTAGACACCTCAGTTCCACAGGAAAAAACAGAACCATATCTAGATTTATTTCTAGGATTTTCCACTCAGTTTTCTGTCACTGCAAGGGAATACAAAAGGATTTTGGTTATCATGATACCCCTGGGAAAGGTACACATGAGAAAGGTACAGTGGTATCTGAAGTCTCACTGGTCCCAGCACCAACATCCATTATTTTTTAAAATCCCAGTTCTGAAATTTGTTAGAACAGAAATCACTTGGTGGAGTCCTAAACCTAGATCACACCTTCTCCCTCCTCATCTGGGAGGTTCTGAGAATGTGGTCAGGCAAACCTCCTCAAAACAGTACCAGTGGCCATAGCTCTGGTAGAGGTATCAACAGTCATACACACACTTCAGACAATGAGTTGTGACTTGTTTGTGTCTTTCTGCTTTTCCCAGTTAGGGGTCGCCACAGTGGAACTCCGGTCCACTAATGATTGGTAGTGGATTTTTACGTACCGGGTTACCAGCCCTGACGCACAACCTTCAACGAAGGCACACCCCATTCACGTATGCCTCCACACAGAAGACACTCTAGCTGAGAATCGAACGGGACAACATCTTGTTATGAGGTGACAATGCTACCGCAGCACCACCACCGCAGTTGAGTTGTGACTTGTTAAATGGAAGAAACTAATCCCTCTCACTCCTCCTGCTCCAAAGCAGTTAGCTGTCTCAGACTTTGTGTTGAGGAGGGATAAAAGTGCAAGATGTTTGGGATACCAAAGACAGACTTGGGCACATAAATATAAAAGAAGTGCTTGCGCTAATCAGGGTACTTAACTCAGTGAATCATTTATGGTCCCCTGGACCTCTTCAGGTTGTTACATACAGTATCACAGTCATGTGGTACATCAACAAGCAAGGTGGGACCAGGTCTTATCTCCTTTGCAGACTAGACATATTAGCTTAGGATATAGCTTTACAATACAGTCTCACTCTTACAGGCATCCTACATCCTGTCGGAGAAAAACTGGCAGACAAGCTGAGCAGCACAAAGGCAGACCCTAACAAATGGAAACTAGATCCATCTTTTGGGAGTTCCTCAAGCAGACTTATTTGCCTCTTGTCTGAACAATCAGCTGGTAAAATTCTGCCCCAGGACTCCATGCAGGAAGATCTGGAAGACAAATGCCTTTTCCTTGGACAGGAATGCTGCTGCTGTATCCTTTTCCACTGATACCCAGGATACTTCTGAAGATTTAGAAGAAATCCCCCCAGGTCATTGTGGTGACTCCCTTCTGGCCCAGATACGTTTTCTTCCATACTGTGGAGATGGTCAGGAAAAATTAACACAAACTTCCTCACGGGATGGATCTACTCACATAAGAACAGGGGAGTTTGATACACCCTGACCCCAGTCAATTTCATCTGACTGCCTGGATGATAGGGTCTTATTTCCCCTTTAGGCATCTGTTTACAGAGGGTGACCAACAGATACTAATATAGGCAAGAAAGTCTGTTACTAGAAAATCATATATTAGCACATGGAAAAGGTTTTCTAGTTAGTGCCAACAGCATAACCAGCACTCAGTCAGGGTTAGTGCTTTTCTGTTTTTACAATACTTGTGTGAATTACTATCCATTGTCCTTTCGTACTCCTCCATCAAGGTTCATTTATCAGCCATTTCAGCATGTATCACCATCTTTCAAAGCATTCTTATGTGGAAATGTTTTTAAAAGGGGTTTTGCATAAAGACCTCAAAAAAAACCCGTGGCTCCTCCTTGGGATCTTCATTTTGTGTCAGAGAAGCTACCACTTGCCCCATTTGAACCACCTCATCAGGCTATCTTGATCTTAATAAAGAAAGTGTTTTATTGATTTCTCTGACTTCTGCAAGCTCTTAGGATGAGTCAACTATCTGAATTTTCACAGAGACAGGGTTTCTCTGAAAACTAATCCTTCTTTTATTCCTAAAACGATATCAGAGTTTACTTTAAGCCAAACTGTCCATATCCCTGTTATCTTTCCTGAACCTAAAAATTACGGAGAAAGGATTCTATATACATTGGATGTCCACAGACAACTTGGGTACTATCTTGACAGAACAAAATCTTTCAGATTTTTGGATCAGTTGTTCAGTTTTAAGACAAGGTAAGAAGGGACAGCCTGTGTCAGAACAGACTAGTTCCAAGTGGTTGTCTCAGGCTATTACCTTTAGTTATTCTCACCACAACAAAATTATTCCAGGCAGGGTCAAGGCTCACTTAGCAAGGCTTTGGCTTCATGTACGGCTTTTTGGAAAGGGCTGGATTCTAGAGGTATTCTAGAAGCAGCAACTTGGTCATCTGTATTTACCATTACAAAGCATAAGCTTGATTCCTTCCCTAGGTTTATATCAGCCTTTGCTAGGGCTATTCTCCAAGGGTTCCTGGACCGTTGCCAAATTACAATGAAGGTGATTGATGACTTGGTTGCCAACTTATGAGCTTTATGATAGCTAGTCTTAGACCAATCACTGTGTGCGTGTGTCTCTCTCTCGTGTGACTGGGCAGAATGTGCATTCTGGGGGGATAAAATAAAACTCATTTTTTTGTTCCCACACTCATTATCTTTACAGAATGTGACTTTTTATGCTACTGCAGCAGTGATCAGTGCAATGAACACAGAACAGTTGTATAAGTAAACTTACCTTAAAAGTACATGTTCAAATGATCACTGCTTGTTTTATCCATGGCAAGGTATAACCCCTACAGTTAAGGCTACTGCAACAGTGATCATTCGAATAACTACTGCTATGGTAGGTTTACTTACACAACTGTACTTTCCACATCCCTGAGGTTGTGTTATAATAGTGTAAGGAAATCTCACCAGTCATCGAAGGAACACTACTGTTTCCCCATTTGGGATTCTGAAAACTAGTATCAATTCACCCAGGTCTCACTGGTACTAATCTAGGGTATAGTTTTTTTTTATTATTATTTTATTACCCTTTATCTTAATGTGCCCATCTACAACTATCAACTGAACTTTGAATCATTATCTTTTAGGGCAACATGGGATTTAGTCTGACCTGCTTTATTCATTTCTGTGCATGGCTGGTGTTTTTTTTCCTTCTTCTGACAATGTAGCAGACTGGTGACTTGGTTGCCAACTTGTTATGAGCTTTATGCTAGCTAGTTTTATACCAACACTTTGTGTCTCTCTCATGACTGGGCAGAATGTGCACTCTAGGGGGATAAAAGAAAGCTTGTTTCTTTGTTCCCACACATTACTTTTACAGAATTTGACTTTTTATGCTACAGTTGATCATCTCACAGCGCTGCAGACAATTGTCTTAACTTAGATCTTATGAGGGTCTCTATTCTACCGCTACCCAAAATTTATCATCATCCTGCCTCTCCTGTTGAGAGTATGGATCTATTTTGTAGGTAGATGGACCTATGTTTTTCCTGCCTAAATCCATATGCTGGCATTTGCTACTGGGTGTACTACCTTTGTGTGTTACCTATGATCCATCCTGGAGTCCCTTCTGAAGCTTTACCCAAGATCTATAGCTGGGTGTAGTCTACCACTTCAAAAACCTCTCACTCTCCTCCTTGTCCTGTTTGGTGGACAAATCTTAGTGGTGCCTTCCTCTTTCCAAATCTTCTAAAATATTCTTCAGTTTACCCAAGAATGGTCATCCTCATTCCTGTCCTGATTGGGGAGAGCTCTATCTGTAAAGTTGCAGTTAGGATTCTTATTCTTGCAAAGTAATGGTATAATGCAGTATTTATACACTTCATTTATCTGTTTGTTTACATACCATGCCTTACATTGTATCATATAGAAGACTTGGGTATGTCTTTTCAAAGTTCAGCAGGGTGATGCCCCCCTCCAACACACACATACTGGTAGTACCCCTCTGTAGAGGTGAACCTCTCTTCTTCATTTTACTTGTCTGGTTATTTATTCCTCATTAGTTTATTGAGACCAGACCACCTTTCTTCTGAAGTTGCTGTACAGACTCCATTACCAGATTAATGCTTAGTTTTATTTCACTATAGTTGCACTTGAGACTTCAAGTTCATCCACTTAATACTTCATCTGTTCATGCATGGTTACAAATTCACTTGCCATAACCCCTGTGCCTAGGTGGGTAAATAATACTTGTACATCATGTTATTACTTTGATCCTTAATGAACAGCTATAGATTCAGTTGTCATGGTCCAGGTGCTAATATAGTCAAACTCATCCTCAGACTCCAGTCTAATTCACTGCCAGCAACAGTTATTGTCCTTGCAGTTCTATTCCTTTCTTTGTTGAATAATGTTGTTGTATTCTTTATGTGAGATCTTGTGCAAGACTCTCTTCCCATCCTTCTGCAATAGGACCTTATACTTTGTTCTGCATTCCTTTCTTAGGAGGCCTTAGACTGTATTCTCCTTAGGTTTTGTATCGTTCATGCACAGTACTCTACCTCATTCTTGTTCTCAGAGGTTTGAACTACCCCTTCTCTAAAGTGGCTTTCATCAGAGGTGAGATTTAGTTGGGGGCATCACATGCATCCATATTTAGGTCTAACTTGTATTTTCCTGTCTTCAGGAGCTTCACCAAGGAATTATACTGGAAGTACCCAACTTTTGAGCTCTTTCTCATTCCCCTTACCTTATTACCGGGTTGTTTCCTGACTGGGGTGATAAAGTGCTGTTTGGCATAACTTGTACTGTGTTAAACACCTTGGGCACCATTCACTATATCTTTTTTCTCCAGAGTAATTTGTCATACCTGTCTGATTCCTTCCTTTCCCTCACATATTTTTTCTACTGTGGGCTCATCATTGGAGCATATGGCGCAGAAGACTCTCTTCTATTTCCCTGCATCTATACATGGCTGTTTTCCTCAAACGGTTATCCTGGTTCCCCCGTTGAAGACTATCTCCAGCAGCACATTTTTTTTTTCCTTCCTGAGTAGGTCTTGTTTATTGTTGAGTTTCCATATCTTGTAGTCTAAGCTCTCACTCATTGTTTTAGTTTGTTGTTTGTGATATTTTTGCAGTGACCCTAATGATAATAGACATCAGCTGGGTATAACAGCCCTATGTTTATAATGCTTAGTCAAACACACTGCCTGTGCTGTGCTGACAAGGTCATAAGGCCGAAATATGCATATCCACAGCTAGTGGGGTTTGGCTTTATTGGCCTGAAATTGTCGATGAAACAAGTCTTGGGCATTCAGAATTGCCAATGAGCTGAAACACCTGATGTTCATAAGGATCATTTGCATATATCCCATGGGCCTCTGATACAAGAGGTTTGGGAGGTCACTCAGTGGAAGTTCTAACTTTGCTGGAGTTTTCATTTTGTTTTCACTATGTTAGGTATTTAGAGGGGCCTGGCTGTACCTTTACACACGAAAAACCAGTGTAAGGAGAAAATTGGTCACCAATGAATATCCAAAGATGTAGAAAACAGCTTTTAATGGTCAGCAATCCAAACCAGCAATACAAATTAACGAAGGCAATTCCAAAAATAGATTGTTTTCGTCACCACTGTGACTTCTTCAGATACAAAGCAATGAATGTTCTCAAAGCCTTTTATACTTAATTGATTTATTGATGGATTAGTTAAGTAATATTAAATTGAATTTTAAAGTAATAACCCCCCCCCGTGTAAAAGCTGATTTTCATTTAAAAGGTTTCACTTTTTAATATATTTAAAATATTAAATACATATGATCTAATATACTCTTAAAATAAATATTTTAAAATCCATTCTGTTTTCAATTAAAACATTTTTTCTAATATTTAATTAGATTTCATTATACAGCACAGGCCTTTAACAAAGGCTTAATGGAAATGCACTCATTTAAACCTGGCTCAATGTGGGATTCCAATAAAATCTGCCAGTAAGTTTCCCTGTGTGCTAATCTAATATCCCAAGGTCCACCTCTATGATCTTGAACTATGGTTTCCAAGACAAAAAACTGGAATCTAGCTGTGGGACACTCTATGAGATGTTTATAAAGGGCATTCTTTACATTTGTTTTTGTATCTCATAGGTATGTTCATATATTCGTCTCTTAAGTGTACGTTCTGTTTTGCCCATGTAGAAGGCGGGGCAGGTCAAACAAATAGCCAGATATACCACCCCTTTGCTGTTACAATTTGAAAACCTTGTGGACCTAATAAGTTTATTTCTGGCTGTAAGAAATAGTTCATTTTGATGTACTATATATTGACACTGTGTACATGTACCACATCTGTAGGTGCCTGTACGTTTATTGGAATTGGTATACAACTGACAGTTCTGTTCCAACAGATTTTTTATATTTTTACCTCTCTTAAACACTGTTTTGGCCCTTTTATTACTAAGATTTTCCAAATCCGTGATGTCTTTAAAATTGTCCCATTCACTTTGTATAATGTTCCTAATGGTTTCGGAATTAGCACTATACTCAGTAATAAATGCTTTGTTAAAATCAAAAGTAGAATCAGGTGTATCATTGATTTTAGGACCATCTCCTAGTCCCAAAAGGGGCTTAAACCGACCATTTCTTTCTAAGTCCACCTCCTCCTTAATTTGAGAGATGAATTGGTAAGGATACCCCCTCTCCTCAAACATCTGAAATAATTTGTGACTTTGTAACTTATAGTCATCTTCCTCTGAGGTCATACATGACAATCTAACCAGTTGTCCTTTCACTATACCCGTCTTTTGGTATAGGGGATGACTGCTATGGAAATGGATGTAACTGTTGGAAAAGGTAGGTTTCCTATAAATATTAGAAGTAAATTTTCCTGTTTGGATTACTAAGGGAAACATCCAAATATTCTACCTTTCCTTTTTGAACTTGGTGTGTAAATGTCAGAAAAGAAGTTGTTGAGGTCAAGTATTCCATAAAACGAGGAATAACATCTTCAGGACCCGTCCAGAAAATACAGATGTCATCCAGGAATCTAAAGTAAGCCACCCAGTATTTCTGGTATTCGCTGTTAAATACATACTTGTTTTCCCAGACAGATAAAATAATATCTGCATATGTAGGGGCACAATTGGCCCCCATGGTTTGCTTATAATATTCTCCCGAAAAGTACAGGAAATTGTTATTCAAAACCAATTCCATGAGTTCTAAAATAAGAAAAGTATCATTTGAATTGGCCTTGGGACAGGATGTTAATGCCTCTTCCAACCATGAGAGTCCAATGTCATGTGGAATGACGGAAAACAAGTCCACTACATCTATTGTAAGAAATTTTAAGTTGGGAACTAATAAATCAGAGGTGGTTTTCCTTAAAAATTCCCAAGAGTCCTTCAGGAGGTAGCTGGCCTTGGGCCAAAGCTTTTTGAACTTCCAGTCAATAAATTTGGAAAGAGGTGAAATTTTAGACCCCTGTGCTGCCACAATGGGTCTAAGGGGAGGGTCATTACGGTCCTTATGTACCTTAGGTATCCCAAAGATAGGGTACTGATTGTCCAAATAAGTATAAATGCTGTAATCAATAACATTTTGATCAAACAAATCCTTAATAGCAATATTGATTTTCATATAGGCAATATTAATCTCGTTAAGAGATACACCCGTATACCTAGATTCATTGTTCAAAAGAGAGTGCATTTTACTGTCATATATAATTTTCTCCATAATGACCGTGCCTCCCCCCTTGTCAGGCTCCATGACTCTAATGTTAGGATTGTGTCCTAATTCATGTAACAGGGACTGTTCTGATGTAGTCAAATTGGATTGAAACCCATTGTTTCTAAAACTCTTCCTTATTTTTGATTCTATCCTGTTCTCCAAGTTTCTAAGCTGTGGATGTAGGGGGGGATTGAAAATACTAGACCTACGAAGGGTCATAGAAGATTCCTGATCACCTGACCCTAACAGATTCTCCAGGTTAAGCTTTCTAATAAAGAGTTTCACTTCCAAAAGCACGTTGGTCATGTTACTGTATTCTTCGGGGTATAAATTTAAACCCTTTGGTGAAGAGATCAAAGAAAGTTTCAGTAATAGCTAAGCTACTGTAATTATAAATGGAATACCCTTCTCTAGTATACACTGGACTATTGTCAGAAATGATTACTGAGGAGGTACTAGTCATTCCTTCATGTGTAGTAAGAATTAATTCTGATACTGATTCCTGTAATATGCCCCCCTCCCCCTGTTGGGGAGGTGAACTGGGGAAAAATGGTGGTTATTACTGGAATTGCGCTGATTGCGTATTCTTTCTGATCTCCTAGGAAGAAACTCAGTCTCACAATCAAATCCCCTTTCTCCTTCAATTTCTTCCACCATTGAACTTGGTTCGTGATTAATATCACGATTAAAACGTTTGTACCCTTGTCCATGGTTGGGTGGAACAGGATATTGAATTCCTTCATGATATTCCCTTTTGTCCCTGTCTAACTTTCTATCCAAAATTTCTTCGCACTTGCGGTCAACATCCTTTCTTATTTTATAATATTTCTGCTTATGAACATCAACCTTAAATAACAAATCATTAACAATAGCATTATTATACATGTCAATGTCAGCATTTAATAAAACAATATCGTTTTCATTTTGATGGACAATGGCTTGTACAATGTCCAATCCGCATTTATCAAATGCTGTAACCAGTTCAGCGTGAAATTCACTGCCAGCAATAACGTTGTTAGGGTATTTAAATACCCGTAACCCTTTGGGAACAATGCGCTTGTTTAAACAGTCATTCAAATACATATTATCAAGCAAAAGTCCCCTGTACCTGAGTAGAGATGTTTCTAGTGCAGCCATAGAGTCCCCAAAAGTTCTGTTAATTTTAGTATCGTTCCGGTGATTTTCCCGAAATTCAAAGGCAGGTACAGCCTTGTACCAATTTTCAAAACTGGAAGGTGGAGTATGAAAGTTAGGCAAACCCTCAGAGGTTGATGCCTTCTCTCCGTGAGAAGAGCGTAAAATCGGTGGTGTTCTCTGAAAATCTGTAGCATGCGTAGAATCTCCGCGACTAGTGGGAGATTGAATGTTGTGTAAATTGGAAACACCAGAGGGGTGTCCGGTGGATTTTTCTTTAAAACCAGAGGCAATGTTGGAACTAGAAAGCAATGTTTGCAACCCCTGCCCTAGGGGTAAAGTAAATCAATAAGCTGACTCAGCTGACCGGTTAACTTTCGCATTTCGCCCACTTCTGAGCGAAAAAGGATATAGGTGGTCCTGGATTCCCCCGGAGATGCTTCCATAATGAACCGAATAAAAAAGGAGGAAGCTGTACACTGGTAAAAACAACCACAACACATGAAAAACCAGTGTAAGGAGAAAATTGGTCACCAATGAATATCCAAAGATGTAGAAAACAGCTTTAATGGTCAGCAATCCAAACCAGCAATACAAATTAACGAAGGCAATTCCAAAAATAGATCGTTTTCGTCACCACTGTGACTTCTTCAGATACAAAGCAATGAATGTTCTCAAAGCCTTTTATACTTAACTAATCCATCAATAAATCAATTAAGTAATATTAAATTGAATTTTAAAGTAATAACCCCCCCCCCATGTAAAAGCTGATTTTCACTTAAAAGGTTTCACTTTTTAATATATTTAAAATATTAAATACATATGATCTAATATACTCTTAAAATAAATATTTTAAAATCCATTCTGTTTTCAATGAAAACATTTTTTCTAATATTTAATTAGATTTCATTATACAGCACAGGCCTTTAACTTTAACAAAGGCTTAATGGAAATGCACTCATTTAAACCTGGCTCAATGTGGGATTCCAATAAAATCTGCCAGTAAGTACCTTTAACCATTCCATTTTTTTTCTGGTGAATAGGGTTTGGGTTGTGCCCTGCATTTACCTTGCTTTCATCCTGTTGCATATCTCTTGTGCTAGTGCTGTTCCTTTGTAGTGTTAGTTACCCCCAAATTAATTTACAGTCTGCTGTATGGTTTCCAGAAGCTATTTACTTCCACCTGACCCCCTCGTTACACAGGCTATTTGTTAATTTCATTACTTCATTTCCTTCTTTTAGAACAGTTTACGCCTTTTGTAACACCCGGATAAATTACTGGGACAGAAAGTCATGTTAGCCATGCAGAATTCATCACTGCAATCCAATAAATCTAGTCAGTGTGGAGTGGTATTTTAAAAACTCATACTTAGTGATATAAAATCAAGATCTCACCATCCTTCATAGTAACTAGTACCCAAAACACACATCAGACTAACTGACCTGTAATTCTGGACCTCACTAATCACATCCATGTTGTAAACAGGGACAACTAATGATCCTTCCACTCATTACGAACATAACTCTTTACATTAGCCTTTTAAAAATCTCAGTCAAAGGATAGCTTAACCAGGAACATGACTGTGCCTGCACTACACACACTGTTAATGTGTCTTAAAGATGTGTGAATAGTCTCAACATTTTTAGAGTAAAATGTGTAGTAAACTCTAAGTTTCAAGTATGGCATCATTTGTTGTGGATGTTAGCCTTGCAAAGTGATTAAGAGTTTGAGTGACTTCTAAACAGTTACATATTCAGAACCTATTAACTTTTGATGCTGGCACCACCTAGACAGACTGTACTAGTATACCAAAAACATGATTATCATTAAAGTAATCCATCCATTAAATATTTGTGTTGAACATATCTTTGAAAGATTAAATCCATTCTAATGTGCATCCCCTTAAAGATAATACATCACTAGCCAAAAGCATTTAAACTAAAGAAAATATAAAATGTGTATGAATAGGCAGATGATATAGGGACAATTCTAACAGATTACCTGTACTTGTTTGTACCAGTAACCGAAGAACTGCACTGAAATTTTACCTACCTCTAACTCAGAAGTACAAAATAGTTGTGTAATTCAACCAGAGACGATGAATTCCATTTGAGCACTCTTTAGATGTGCAGTTCACCTGAAAGGTCCATTGGTAAGACAGTGTCTGACTATAGTCTTTTTCTCCACTTAATCTAAGACACTTGATTAATGTTCTTCAGCATTTCAGTTCGATGGGGCTGTCTTCAACAATCTAGTACACATTTTGCAAATGTTTGGAGCAGATTTAGTTTCTTTCAAAAAAGTTTTCCTACCCTTCTACAATGTTATACTCTGTCAAGTTATTTTTTTCTATGACAAATTTTAATGTAACCACCATTTTTATGAAACTAATTATAAATCTGATATTGTTAATCCTTGTTCATTCCTTACGTATGGGTATCGGTTCCGATCTCGGAACCAAGCCCGAGTCAGCTTCAAACTCTCGAGCTAAACTCTTACCCACAATTCCCCTCTCACTGTTACCTCAGATTTCATTTGCCACATTGCCTTCTGGTCGTGTCAAGCTAATTCTCTTGAGCTAAGTACAGTCAATTGTTGGTCAATTGCTTTACAAATTACTTTTCTGTCAGAAAAGTTAATAATTTATTGTTTCTGATGCAAACTCTTTATGTGTTTATTGTTTGGGAGCTTCCCATTTATCTGTTGAACCACCTTGTACTATATTTGAAAACCTTTCTAATAGAACTTTGTTGGAAAGGAAAAATAAGCTGATACTGAAGGGACTTCTAAAATCTCCCTTTTCAGAGGCTATTTCTGGGTCATAGGTCTCAAACCCTCCTAAAGCCCATAAGAAAATGCATGTTTCTACTAAGGCTAAATCCTTGCCTTCATCCCCGGCTGGGGACTCTCAACAATCAAAATCTAAAAAGGCTAAAATTTTGGCTCCGGAGCTCTCTGTCAGCCCCAGTGCTTTTGGTGCCCGGACCTTCAGCTCCATTAGTGATTTCGGCTCACTCCTCTCCTGCAGCCTACCACATATCGGCACCGAGGGGCTCCTCCGTTCAGACCTTTATCACTGTATCGGCGCAGACCTTGACCGCGTCAGCTCTGAGATCTTCCTCGGAACAGAGGCCTTTATTACTGACTCCAGTTTTGTCGGTTCCAATTTCAACACAGACAACCACTTTGGCACCGATCCCTGTGTCGGTGCAGACAATGACATCAGCACCGATGACTCCTTCGGTGCAGATTTCAGTAGTGCAGTCTTTCTCAGCACCTTTGTCCTCGGTGTGATCAGATGACATGGGCACCAAGTCTGCCTCTTTTGCGGACAGGCCTGTTTCTCCCTCAGTCTCAGTGAGGTCCACTAGAAGTCTTTCTGAAATTGCGTCTTGTGGACTAGGCATTCTTGGCCAGAGGTATTCCACCCCCCAGGAACTATCCTTCCTTGGGAGGTGATCACCCATCTCCAAAGACACCTTCTTATTCTCCTTCTTCATTGCTTTTGAAGTCCATGGATATAGTACAGTCTTCCCCTTCTGTGGTTCCCTTTATGGATCTCACTAAGGAACCGCAGTTGCCTTCATAGCAGGAAAGTTTTGCTACGACCCAGGATGTCAGCTGTGATATGCATAGCTTGCTGCTCCACAGCCATTGAGGGACTCAGAGTCGGCAGGCTGAGCTTCTTAGGGGAGGCGTGCCCCCTGTCCTCGACATTCACTCCTTTTCAGGTAGACCAGCCTTCCAACTGATGGAGAAGGCTTTCGCTGCTGCTGGCGATACTGGACTGTCTTATACCTCCGCCCTCCTTTGGTACACTGGTTTTACAAGTCACACCTAGCAGACACTGGGTGCAAGGGCCTCGGGACATATTCCCTCAGGAATCCCCTTTTCCGTTGTCTTCCCCAGCTTCTCCCACTGAGGAGGTCCACCAGAAAAGTTTGTGTAAGAGGAAGCACATAGACTCCACAGAGGAATCTCTCACCGAAGACACAGATTTTGATGAGGGGGAAGGATCCCCTCAATCACCCTCTGAGGTATCCTTTGGTGATATCCTGGAAATCCTGAAACAGAGAGGTGACTGGCAGCCTTCTAATCTGACCCCTGAGGAATCTGTGTTCCTGTAGGCTTTTCACGCCTGGCCCCCTACCTCCTGGATTACTCTACCTGCCGATGAACTTGTGAAGTGCAGCATGCTTGGAAGGCCTCTGATACTGTTGAAGCTATTCCCCGGAGGCCTGATAAGATCCTGTCCCCTCCTGCTTCAGATCCCCATTGGTCCAAGGGTCTTCCTGTAGATGCTTTGGTGGTGGTGTACTCAACAAAAAAAGGATCTGGCAGAAGAAAAAAGCCAGACTGTCCATCCGCCTAACAGAGAGTCCCGGGCCCTGGACAGAATAGGGAAGCACACTTTTTGCTTCAGCGACCTTTGCTATCAGGTCCCTGAATTATATGGCACATTTTACCAGGCTTCAATGGGATCTGGTCTCTGGCTCTCTGAAACCTTGGCTGGTGCAGTGTCTGATGAGGTCCGTGACAAAGTGGCCTTTCAGCTAGCCACCAGTGAGTCTATAGCTAACTCCTCTATGCGATTGATATCTCACACATCAGAAGGAGCAGCGGGTTCAGCTGCAGTCTTGAGACGACATGGCTGGATGCACTTGTGCAACTTTGTGGAACCTTTTAAGTCTTCCTTTCTTAATGCCCCCATTGAGCCCTCCACTTTGTTTTGGCCCAAAGTTAAAAGCACACTGGCCAGATGTGAACAAGATGGTAAGACCCTTTCTGCCGTAGGTGTCCGTTATTCTTCCCCTCAACGTGCTTTCTCGCGAAACCAAGAGAGTGGGAAGATATGGTCCAAGAAATCTCAGGGTGCTTTCCGTGACGCACAGGCTGAGTTTTCCCCCAGAGGCAGAGGGGGAAACTCATGGGGAAGACACTCCTTTTGGGGCAGAGGGGGACGTAACCAGAGTTCCAGGGATTCTTTCCCTGGTCAATCCTACCAGCGCTCCTGAAGAGCGGCCCAACTCCTTTCCTCTGGAGGTGGTTGGGGGACATTTCTCCTTATACCCATCTGCCTGGCTAACCATCACCACCGATTCTTGGGTACAAAGGATCATAACCAGAGGTTATCATATCCCCTTCAATCTTTGTCCCATCTCGTCAAAACATCTTCCCAATGTTCCACCTAGTCAAAGGGAAGAAGCAGCACTACATATAGAAAAGCTGCTAAAAAGAGTCATCTAAATAGTCCCTCCAGACCAAATGGGATCCGGATTCTACTTGACTATTTTTGGTACCAAAGAAAACCGGGGACTGGAGACCAATTTTGGACCTCAGTGTATTGAACAAGTTTGTGAGAGTACAAAAATTCCGGATGGTCACTATACAGTCTATTCTCCCACTTTTGGAAAAAGACGATTGGATGTGCTCTATAGATCTTCAAGATGCGTACTACCACATAAAGGTAGACAGGCCATCAAGAAGATTTCTGCGCTTTCGTGTGGGAGCCAGTCACTACCAGTTCAGAGTACTGCCCTTTGGACTCTCTACAGCCCCCAGAGTGTTCACAAAGTGCACGGCAGTCATCACAGCTCACTTGCGACTACAAGGATTCCAGGTGTTTCCGTACTTAGACGACTGGCTCATTTCCGGCCCCACCAGACATCTACTGTAAAAAGCCCTCACTGCTCAAAGACTAGGCATAACCATAAACTGGCAGAAATCCAATGTCATCCCATCTCAATCGACAGAATTCACAGGGGTTATCTTGGACACAAAAAACTGCAGAGCGGCTATTCCATAGCATAGAATTTTAAGGATAAAGCAACAACTAATTCCAATCCTTTCAAAGGAAAAATCCACGTCTCACTTGGTTCTACAGCTGTTGGGTTCCATGGCAGCCTCCATCACCATTGTTCCCCTGGCCAAGTTTCACATGAAGCTTCTACAATGGCTACTGCTCACCCAATGGTATCCTTTCCAGCATCCTCTTTCAGCCTTAATTCGAGTAACTCACAGGTGCAAATAGGATTTAAATTGGTGGAAGACACACAATCTCTCTCAATGGTCTCACCCTTTTCCCCCCCAGCAACCCAAGGCCACAGCACAGTGACCACGGATGCCTCCCTGATGGGGTGGGGAGGCTATGTCAGGGACAGACAGTCCAAGGCACTTGGTCCCAACCGGAGGCCCATCTGCATATAAATGTTCTAGAGCTGAGGGCGGTGCTTCTGGCGTTGCAAGCATTCCATCCCCTGCTGCTGTCTGGGACAATTGAGATTCAATCAGACAACATGGCGGGGGTCTGGTACATCAACAAGCAAGGTGGAACCAAATCTTACCCTCTTTGTCGAGAGGCCATGAGGATATGGCAATGGGCGATAGCTACCAACCATTTTCTTCTAGCAACGCACATTCCCGGGAGTTTCAACGTGATAGCAGACAGACTCAGCAGCTGCATTCTACAACATCATGAGTGGTCCCTGAATCCCTTGATAGCGGTGGAGATCTTCCACCGTTGGGGCCGTCCTTGCTGCAACCTCTTTGCATCCCCGGCCAACTACAAATGCAGCAGCTACTTCGCCCTGATTCCCCCTCCGGGACAGTCACCCAGGGACGCTCTAGTCCACGATTGGCCCTCTGGTCTTCTCTACACATTTCCGCCCTTTCCTCTCATTCCCCAGTTTCTGAAGAAAGCCCGGCGGTTGAAGAGCAAGGTAATCCTCATAGCACCATATTGGCCACGACAGATTTGGTTCCCATTCCTTTGGCCTCACCTACTAGATCGACCATGGCTCCTCCATCTAATCCCGGATGTCATCTCACACCCACAGAACCTGATTCATCCCAATCTGAACAGCTTGAAGCTAACGGCTTGGCTAGTCCAATTCCCTTGATTGCCAGGCAGAATGATCTGTCTTTACCAGTATGTGATATTCCTATTGCTTCTCATAAGTCCTCCACTAGAATTAGTTATCTGAGCAAGTGGAAAAGATTTATCTGTTGGCTTAAAGATAAACAAGTAGACCCCTTTTCAGCACCAGTGTCGATAATACTAGACTATTTGGCCGACCTTTTTCAATCAGGTCTATCAGCCTCTACCATTATAGTTCATTTGGCTGCAATTTCTAATTTTCATGAGGGTGTCCAAGATTCCTCTCTTATGTCCCATAAATTGTGCAAGATCTTCATAAAAGGTGTGAATCATCTGAAGCCACCTTTTAGAGAACCTATTCAACCATGGGATTTATCATTAGTTCTGCAAGCTTTGACAATGGTACTTTTTGAATGAGCGTCTTCTTGCAACCTCAAGTATTTGTCATGGAAAACCTTGTTTTTGGTCACTATTACCTCTGCCAGACGTATTTCTGAACTTCAAGCTTTATGTATCAAGAGTCCATACTTGATTTTTCATAGAGATAGAGTGTTTCTGAGAACTAATCTGTCATTTCTGCCTAAAGTGATCTCTGAAATGTCCATTAATCAAGCCATTGAATTGCCAGTTTTCTTTCCCAACCATTCAAACAGAAAAGCGTATTGCCTACATACCCTTGATATTCACAGGCAAATCCATTTTTACCTAAACAGGACTAAACCCTTTCATAAATCTGACCAGTTATTTTTGGCCTTTTCTGGACCTAGATTAGGATCAGCTGTTGCTAAGGTCACATTAGCTAGATGGTTGAAGGACTGTGTGACCTTTGTTTACACACAACGTAACATTTCATTACCTACTACCATGAAAGCTCTTCAACAAGGTCGGTGGCAACTTCTGCTGCCTTCCATGCCAGAGCTTCTTTACATGACATCTGTGCAGCTGCAACTTGGGCTATGCCTCATACTTTCATCAATCATTACAAATTGGATTTAGCTTCCAGGGGAAGAGCATCTTTCGGTTCTATGGTGCTCAGGAATGTCATTCTATGAGAACCTCCCAGGAATAGAGGTAGCTGGGGACTCTGTCCCATGCGTAAGGAATGAACGAGGATTAACAATATCAGATAAAGAAGTTATGTCTTACCATTTGTTCCATCTGTATTGTTGATCCTCATTCAGTCATTACGGCCCCCCCTCCTGTGGTTTCTAGTAGATCTCACCATCCAGTTCTCTTAGGTTATTTGACCAGAGGTAGCCTCTACCATCTTTAACTTGCAAACTCAGTCTGAGGTAACAGGAAAATGGGAATTGTGGGTAAGAGTTTAGCTTGAGAGTTTGAAGCTGACGCGAGCTTGGAAAATGGCTGGCTCAGTTCCGAGCTCGGAACCGATACCCATACGTAATGACTGAACGAGGATCAACAATACAGATAGAATGTTATGGTAAGACATAACTTCTTTTTATTTGAGCATAATATAGCTTCTGTACTTCTCTCCTACCTTCGTAGATATCAGTCAAGTTTGTTGTGTTATCACCAAAGCTTGAGGGCACAAATAGTTACACTAACCGGTCCTGTCTTGATAAACCATCTGCATTTGCATTACTGACACCAATGTAAGAGTGTGATAGTGTAATACCTAACTACATCAAAGAAGTCTGCTAATTTAGTCACTGGCTGTATGCAATGACCAAGTAATTATGATGAATAGTTGAGGGGAATTTTCTGCCATATAGATATTTAGTGTTGGAGTTTCAGGGATTCCACACTATTCACAGACATTCTTTCCCTTGTTTGAAGTCTACCGCTGCATTATTTTCATGGATGGATTTTCTTTTGCAGCTGAAGAGATCTGACTACAGTCCCAAATCTGTAGTATAATGCATCTATGCCCACTATAAAATCATGTTTAGTTAATACAAGGGATCTATTAGAGGCATTTTGACTTACTGGAAAGTTTACTCACAAAGTTGGTGTTAAGATAATTTTACTTGGCCTATTCCTTTGGGTAAGATTCATGAAAGGAGTGAATATGAGGGACAAGCTTCCTGTAATACCCCCATTGTGCTGAGGAATACCCAGACTTACTTTCTGGTAAAAGGAGTGGGGCCATTCAGGTACTGCCTCCTCCTTTAACAAGCTAGGAACAAATGTTGCTACCACCCACCTGATGACCAAGGTAAGTTACTTCTGCTGCTCCTTCCCAACATTTTGTTTGCCTTGTCAACCCAGCCCTTTTTAATCTGCTCTGCACTTTAGTAAAGCACACATTTCAACCAGTGTTGACTAAAGATTTCAATTGCATCATCATATACATAAGAAACACCATACTCTCAGCTTCTGCTAGGCTACAACCTTTCAGCCTCCAAAAAGTTACTGGGCCAATCTTTCATCCCAAAGGGCATGTTGGTGAAATCAGATAATCCAAATGGGTGATAGATAATGAGCTGTTCTCCCCACTGTGGGTGTCATGGATACCCACCAGTAAATCTTAAGTTAACACTGGTCAGATAGCCTCACCTAGCTGCTCTAATGCTTCATTTGTCTAGGACATTGAGTACATATCTATACTGTGTGACCACATAGTTTACTATAGTCTACATAAAACAACTGCAGCCCTGATTCTTTTCTGTCACCAGCAGTAGAAGTAGGATCCAAGGACTGTGGGATGCTTAGATTTCTCTTAGTTTCAGCATCTGCTGTATGGTTTAACTTGCTCAGTTACCTCAACCAGCCTGTTTGGTCTCAGAGTTCCCTTAACATAATACTGCACAAGTAGAGCACAGTCTGGCCTAACAGTGAATATATATCAAATATTTGTAGTAGTGCCCTGATTGCCTGACACTGTAGATGAAAAAGCTGATGTGCCAGCATTACCTTATTTTCTGAGGTGTCAGTGCAAGTCTGAGATATCCAAGAGATCCACTTCAGTCTCGTCTTGCAGTTCATTACATATAAAAAAAATATTAGTGACTCTCTGCTATGCAAGTGGTTTATAATAACATGGTAGAGTTTGTTTCTACCTCCTGCCTGTCAACCCCACACAACTCTGCCTGCCTTCAAGCAGTAAAATGCATCTCCCATGCTGCTATCAGGATAGTCTGTTGGACAGAATTAGGCATTACCTTTTGTCCAGCTGTATACTCAGGCACTTGCTGCCTTGTCAGGACAGATTTTTTAATTATTGTGCTTGTGCCTAGGTACTTCTCTGGCAACCCATAAGCTCCCTATGCTTATACCTAACAAATCAGCATAGACTCCTTGCAGGAATCGCATCAACTCTCCCACTCACAAATTAGGTCTTGAAGCAGGCCATATAGCAAAAAAATTTTGTGGAACCTCTCTAAATGCATAGGTAAATACTCATTCCATGCAGAATTAAACTGACGTGCAAGCACTCTCAGCATGGTCTTAAGAATGAAGTTAAATTTCTCCTTCAAACACCCTGAGGAAGGTAGGGGTGTTTTTTGACTGCTTTATTCAGCAGCTGTTTCACAAACAGATTAGAAGGTATGAAAAGTTAGCTCCCATGTTTGTTTAATATTTCAACAGAGGACAAAGCCAACATTTCAGAGTACATATCCACAGTCTACTAACGCCAACATATTCCTCTTGTCTTTGGGGCAATAGGAAAGCCCATAGCATCATTGGCTATTCTGTGCAATTGGGCTTCAAAGCTAGAGGTTCACTGGTTCATTGCTCAGATGTGGTGCCTTCTGTTTGAAATTTGCATATCCTCCCAGTAACTCATGTTTTTGTTCAGTTTAATTCCATATCCCAAATATTTGCAGTAGGCAGATGTTGCAGAAGAAATGTCTAGCTACCTACTCAAATAAACTCTAAAAAGTAGTGGTGGATGGCCATGGAGTCAAACATGACTCAACATTTATTTATTTATTTTTTTTGTTCTCTCTCTTCTTTGCTCCCTTTATTAAGATTGTTAGAATGTTATTTTGATTATGAGTGTATTATACAGAATAGATGTACATAGCAATATTAGTTGTTTCTAAATGTTTTATATGTTTATATGAAGCTGTTATAAAAACTGTTTAGCTTTGTTATAATAGATAATCAAGTTAAATGAGGTTAACTTTAGTTAATAATAGTTAGTATCGAATTAATTTGGTGGCAGCTGAAGTACTGCTGCTTAGGATAGGGGGATAACTTGAGTGTTTTTTGCTACTCGAAGTTGGAGTTTTCAACTGCAGGCTGGGTGCACTGTTTAATCCAAACATTATTTTCATCTGATTATTGTTGTATGTATATAGTTTTGACATCCACATCACATTTTATAAACTCATTGTCACTACAAATAAAAGTAAAACTTACACATAATTCCATAAGATTTTCATTAAATACAGCTATAATTAATGGGACACCTAAAGGAGGAGACATAATAATACTTATTTTGTTAATTATTATTTTGATTATATGTTCATAGAAGTTAAATGGTATCTCTATAAGGAATTTCTTTAAACATTAATGGATTGAATAACCCATGTAAAAGGGCAAGTTTAATGAGATATATTAATTTGCATAGAGCCAACTTAATATTCCTTCAAGAAACACATCTCCTGAAAAAGGATATAGATAAATTAGCCACTAATAAATATACAGTCTTGGTTAGCTCAGAACACACACAGAAAAAAAGAGGTGTGGTTATCTTATGGAACAAAAATATGCCCATACCTAAAACTATTAAGTCTTATAAAGATGATAAAGGAATGTTTTGTATGGTTACAATACAGATTCATTGGAAAGTATATACATTAATCAATGTTTATTGGATACCAGGAATTGGCACTAATACAGTGAAACACCATCTCAATAAGATTATATCATTTTCTATAGGAGATATTATTTTAGCAGGTGACTTTAATTGTATCCTACATGAAAAAGATACTACTACTGCAGGAAAGAGGAAAATTACATCTAATGCAAAACATTTAAAGGATTTTATTGATTTATATCATTTGAATGATATTAATAATCAGATAAATTCTAAATCATTACCATACACTTTTTTTTTCTAACAGATATAAAACTTATTCAAGAATAGATAGAGTCTTTATTTCTAACCAAATGGTAACAGACTTAATTAATTCCAAAATCATTTCATGTCCTATATCAGATCATAATTCAATTGTCTTTGAATTCATGGTAAAGAGTACTTATAATGTCCAGATCAAAAGAATACCAGCATACTTAACTCAACTAAAAGACTATAAAGATTATATACTTACAGAGGTGCAACATTTCTTAGACTTAAACACTACACCTGATGTCTCCATTGTTTACATTTGGGATGCTTGAAAATCATATTTGTATGGACAAAGTATCAGATGGTATAATAATAAAAGGAAATCCTGGGACAAAGAATTACTAGATATTCAAAGCAAATTAGACTCATATAAACATAATAATAAAGAAAATATTATGGACAAAAAGTAATTGAGGAAATAAATAAATTAAATGAGAAATACAAAGAAATTTTAACTCATAAAGTCAAAATAACATTAGAGAAATATAAGTTTTTGTCTTACTCAATAAGTCCCAAATACTTACATAGACTTAAAAATAAAACAAAAAGGCTGAATAAACAAAATCATATCAAAGAAATTTTCTCTCCAGGGAAAAAGAAGAATGTTTCTAGTTTACCAGAAATATTAGATGAATTTAGAAATCACTTTCATAAAATTAATCACAATAACATTAACATGGATCCTAAAGATAAAATAAAGAAATTTATAACTACAAACATGAACAAAAAGCTTAATAAACAACAGACTAAATTAATAGATAAAGATATTTCATATACAGAGGTTATTACACAAATAAACAAACTTAAATCAAACAAAGCACCAGGCCAGAGATTTATAAAATTCTTCCTAAAAGTACTTACTCATTAATACATAGGGTTTTTATTTCAGCTCAAAATGAGTTAACTCCCCCATCCTGGCAATACACATTTATTTCACCAATAAGGACCCAACCAGATGCACTTCAGATAGACCTATTTCATTACTTAATGTTGACTATAAAATGTTTATGAGTATTTTTGCTGACAGATTAAAGACAATCATTCCAGGTATAATAGATATAGATCAGACAGGCTTTATTATAAATAGAAATACTTTTGACAATATAAGGAGAACCTTAACGTTAATTGATTATGCAAACAGAAAAAAAGAAAGACTTAACACTTATTAGTCTCGATATAAGTTCAGCATTTGACTCAGTAAGTTGGGACTACCTGTTTATCTTATTGAAGTGTACAAATTTCTCTGATGCATTTGTGAATCTAATTGAACATCTATATAAAGGAGCATTGGCTTACATTAAGATAGGAACATATGTCTCACAAAAAATACCCATATTAAAAGGTACAAAACAAGGGTGTCCACTTTCTCCACTATTATTTACTTTAATAATGGAGCCTTGGGCTAATTTGATTAGAAACAGCACTGATATAGTAGGATTTGATATAGATGAAAATACAATATCTAAAATTCAACTTTTTGCAGATGATGTTCTAATTACATCAGCAGGAACTAACTCTTCTATGCAGTCATTATTTGATAAAATGACAGATTTTAAAAATATCTCTGGTTTGATATTTAATGCAGAAAAAACTAAAATATTACCTATACACGAAAAAATGTCCTCTCTAATGATTTTCACAAATATATACCCAACTCAGGTCAGATAACTTACTTAGGTATAATATTAACTAAAGATATTAAATCTATTATAAATAATAATTATAGTTACAGTCTTCATAATATACAAAATCTTTTCAATAGTTGGAACAATATGTTTTTTACCATGGAAGAGATACTTACAATTATTAAAATGATAATATTCCCTAAGCTATTATATTTAATACAATCAATAATACTCCCACCTACAAAAATAATCATTAAGAAATTGAATTCACTAATGTTAAATTTCTTATGGGCACCTAATAGACCTAGGATTGCATTAAAGAAACATACTAATAGCTGGTCTCAAGGGGGCATTTCATTCCCAGACTTTAATTTATATACTATCTCTTCTATTATAAAAGTTATTACTTTGTTAATAGATCAGTCATATGTTGCAAAATGGAAAGATTATTGGGAACTAATTAGCATTCACTTCATGAAAATCTCCTTAATACATAAAAATACCTTTGTAAATAACCCCATGTTATGGTTATTGAAGGAATTTTGTACTTCATCTATTACACCAAAATATCTAGCTAGTTACCCATTAAATATTATTATTAGATATCGTGATTTTATATTTATGCATCCTAAGTATAAGGAATGGAATTTTATCCTATTCCCTATAATGTATACACAGGGTGTTCTCTTATCAACCACCTCTGAAAGAATTCTTTTAGTCACAGAGAATGATTTAAAGTATTGGTTTCAGTTGCTGTCTGACAACAAAGTAAAAAACTTAGACTTCTTAAAGCAAGAATTTGATTTGAGAGAAACATGTTGGTTAGAAATTCAGACTTTTAGACAACATCTTATTAATAAACTTGATTTAATGTCTTTAACAGTTAAGGAATCTGTCCCAATTCTGATTGATTACTTGATATTAAATTTACAACATAGGGTTTCTGATAAAGGTAAGCTCTCACACATACATAAAATTATTAGAGAAGAAACTCATTACAGTTCAGATACTTATTGGAATTATTTTATTTCTATTAATGGTGAATCACCAAAACAACAAGATAAACAATATATATTGGAATCTGCTTATAAAACTACTTCTTCCATTAATTGGAGACTTTTTACTTGGAAATTTTTACATAGATCTTTCTATACACCTTTAATGATGAATAAAATAAATAAGAAAGACAACTTATGTAAAAGATGTAATGTAGAAATAAATGCTGATTGGGCACATATGTTTTATGACTGTATAAAATTGAAGGAATATTGGATGTTAATCAATGATTTTTTGCAGGCTCTTTTCACAAATAATTTCATTGTCTCTAAATCACTTATATTATTTAACACTCCTGTTCCTAAAAGTGTTAAAAAAGTTAAACTTCCCTTGTTATGGTCTATTCTAGCAGTGGCTAGAAAAATAATAACCAGAAATTGGATTTCAGATACTCCTCCTTCATTTAATGAATTTAAAAATGTTATGACAGAAGTGTGTCATATGGAATTAATGACAATAAAGTCAAGAACTACTAGAAAAATGTCTTACTATACTCTATGGGATACTTTACAAAACCTGTTAAAAAATCTTAGTTTCATTAGTAAGACATTACAGTTTAATCAATTGATTTGATTTGTAGTGGATGTCTCTGTAAATATTTTGGTTGTTTTATTAAATGTTATAACCATTTACATTTTAATTGCTTGTAAAGATTGTTATGATATTTTGTATGTTAAAAACAATAAACTTGATTTAAAAAAAAAAAAAACATGAATCAACATCACTGAATGGACAGATGACTACCTAAAACAGTTCATTGATAACAGACTGATACCAAAACCATAATAGTATTCTTTGTCTACACCCCTGGCAACCTTTTGACATTGCTGAAACATCTTACAGTTATCATCTCATCTTTTACAATATCTGACTAATAAAAATTGACATAAGCCTTTTTGTAGACCATGTCCAAATGACCTGAAAAAAGAAGGATCATAGACAATGGCAGGCCTTGTAGAGTACCAATTGTTGCCATCACCTCTCCTTGTAACCATTTTTAAATAATTCATTCTATGTATTTGTAACTCCTTGTCCCAGTATACAGACTCCTCCTCCTCTTGAGAAACCTAGTTGTCTACCCCTCTAAGGTGGGATCTGGGGGTTGAGGGTGGTATAATGGTTTAGATGTTTACCTCAAAGACGCCAAACACAGGGTTTGAGTCTTGCAAACTGGCTCACTGACAGAACCCACACTGTAAAAGTTGCAAACTCCAAATCTGACTTCAAACCCGGGCCAAGTGGAGTACCACAGGGTTCAGTCCTGGGACCTCTCCTGTTTCATATCTACTTCTCTGAAGTACAGGCTAACAGAGAAGGCCTTTAGCTACTGAAGTTTACAGATGACTGCAAACTAGGAGCCATAGTAGAGTCCCCAAATGATGTGGACATCCTACAGAAGGGCCTCACTAAGTTGCCTGGTGTTAGAGCCATAGCCTCAAGCTCACTGGCCAAAAGTTCATTGTCATCCCCTTTGGTAAAAACTCTGTACCCATGAACTACCAACATAGGTGGCAGTCTACTTAACACTGAATGTGTGATAAGAGACCTTGGGACCCAGATGGACAATAGTCTCTCCTTTGATAATCACATTGCCACAGTAGTCAGGAAATCCTTCTAGGTGGCACACCTCATCACAAAAGGGTTCTCTCATCCAGGGAAACAGAGGTCATTGTTCCCTCTATTCGACACTCAGACCCATTATAGAGTACAATGCCCCTTTTGGAATGTACCTCACAAGACATCTGCAGCAGCTGGAAAGGCCACAGAAGTACCTCACAAAGAGGATTACTGGCCTCAAACATATGCCCTACACTGACCATCTCAAAAAACTTCAGCTTTACTCTATAGCATATTGCCTACTCTGAGGTGATCTCTGCCTAACATATAAAGCTATGTCAAACCCAGTGCTGATGGACATGCTGCATCTAAAGAAATCCCAATCCCTCCGAGCTACACACTCTAGGGACCTAAACCTTGTCACCACAATAAGCAGGACATGCTGGAGGGATAGATTCCTGTCCCAGAGACTTCCCATACTCTGGAACAAGCTATGTCAAGCAAAGTTCCTCATTAGCACTCTTCAAGAAAAGTCTTGCTGAGTGAATAGAAAATACACCCCGGGGATCACTTCTGTGGCTATGCTCGACGGGGGCACAGGAAAATAACTTTCTTGGATGTCGTAAGCCAGGGAACCTTGTTGGCTAGACTTGCTTAGGCCCTTGGTCCAATAGCCTAGTATCTACCTATGAACCTATGACAGATGTCTATCTCATCTGTCTGTATCATTCCATGTTCTTTTTCCAATAACTGTTTTTCAGATCTAGACTTACTGCTACCATCTCTTACCTTGAAATAGCTCCTTCCAGAGGACATCCAATAGCTTCTGACAACTGTGGCCCTAGTTCTGATTTTCTACTGTTTCTTTCCCTAAAGTATCCAGATTACCAGCAAAGTTTGGTGGTATGGGTATTGGCTGTCCCCTCCCCCCCCAACCTTCACCCCGTGCTTAACTCCACTTTTGGCTGCATTTAATGAAGATGCAGAGTTGTCAACATAATTACGTATTAGAACACATGCCATATCAAACAGTGACACCTGCTTATTTCCCTTCCAAGTCCAAAAGAAATTAGCTGATGCCACTTGAAAAGATGACTTTCCCAGTATCCTAAACAAGGTGCTTTGCCTGGGCAAGTAATGTACCTCTTTAATGGCAGGCTTAACAGTTATGTCTGATGCAGTATTTCTCTTAGTAATGGTTTATTTCCTCTCTACCAGAAGAGTATAGAGGCCCATGTGAAATTTAAAAGAGCTGCAATTTCAAGACAATCCAGTTCTACAAGCTATCACTGTAGATATTTGGAATGTATATGCTCTCATCTGGTTACACTAGAAGCTCTGCTTAAAGATCTTGATACTTAAGCAAGTGGTTTGTCACTGTGCCTATGAGCAGTGAAGGTTTAGACTACCCTTGGTATGTTCCATTATACACATGCATGACCTTAGTGTTCGCCAGCTACCTCTCAGAGCATAAGCAGTGAAATGGAAAAATTATTTCTCCACCTTCTTGCAGTATGTATTGGTGTCCCACAAGGATCTGTACTAGGCTTCATACTTTTCAATATATTCATCAAGGGCATCTACACTGGTACAAAAAAAAAATACTACCCTTGTTCATTATGCTAATGAGTCGACCCTAATCCGCCTTGCCAAATCTCTCTCTAAACTCTAAGATCTTCCACAGCAGTCCTTATCAATTGACAAAAAATGCTAAATAATTAACAGATAACTTCTAAACCATAAAAATACAAAACTGCTGCTCTTCACCCCCAGAACAACACAATTTACTACCGTCTCTGGCATCTTCATCATGATAGAATATGTAAACCCCCAAAAAATTACTGGGGTCATCATAGATAATCACTTGAAATTCAACCACAATGCATCACACTTGGTTAAAAAAAAAAAAACTAGTTACATAATGTGGAGTAAAATACACGTTACTGACAAAGCTAGAAAATGTACAGCTTCTAGTTTTGTCCTACCATTTCTTCTCAATGCTGCCTCAATCCTCACTAATCCTGCAAGTCTCACAACTGTCCAAACATGAGTAATGTTATAAAATAGCCAGATTTGTAGTCAACTATACCAGCAGAACACACCACTGTCTAACTCTCAGAGAATTAAACTGGTTAGAACTACATCACCACCTAGCTCTTTCTCAGGAAAGTAAAATACATGGGGACTTCTCCGTAAGCCAGAAAATTGCCCAGCCCTTAACATCTTAATATACAACTACTTCCCAAAAGAATTTTATGCTGTAGAAGAAAATCACTATAACTAAGTCATTTAACACTGCATTTAACACATGCGGCTGCACAAGTCTTTTTTTTTTTTTACCTGTAACAGTAAATGTTTGAAATCATCACTGCCTCGATGGCATTTTAGGGTATCTGCCATTATAACTCAGTGCTGGGTAGTTTCAGTAGCTCAGACTCTCCTTTCTGTGACAGCTATGTCCTAAGAAGGAAGCCTTCAGCAGTCACAGGAATTGAGTATTTGGGCTTTTTTGCTTCCAAAAAGGAGAGAGAAGTACCCAAAGCCACAATAAATTTGCAGTCAGTCATAATACCATATAAAAACCAAACTCAACCACCACAAAGTCAGAGAGGTTGAAACACACCTCAGACATACACAAGCTAAGGGATGGCAGGTGGGTGCAGCCACTAAGGCAGTGAAGAATTTGAACATCTGTTGTTACATGTAAGAAGGACTTGTGCAACTGTATTATGTTCATTACCAGTGCCTTAGTGGCATTGTGGGTAGATTCCTAAAGCTTACCCTACCTGAAAGTTGAAAGGATAAGGATCCAGAAGCCCCTGGAGAATGGTCTTAAAGCCTGTTGTGGACCCAGAAAATCAATCCAGTTTGTAGAGCTTTGTGAAGGTATAAACAGAGGACAAAGTTGCTGTCTCTAGAATGGTTCTAAAGTCAACCCCTTTCCAATATGCCATTGAAAAGGATAAAGTCCTAGTTGAGTCAGTTTTAACCTTGCCTGGAAAGGATTTACCATGATAAGAGTAACAGAAAATATCAGAAGGCAACCATTATACAATATTTTGCTTGGAGACAGGTTGACCTTCCTTAGCCCCACCCACCCAACAAGAGACAAATTGCTGTTCAGCATTCTTAAACAACTTTATTCTGTCAAGGTAGTGCCTGAGCTGCCTTTCTGCATCCAAGGTATGTACAATGATTTCATTTTTGTTCTTTGGATCTGGACAAAAAAAAAACGGGATTCAAAGTAAACTCAAACAACTTTAGGCATGAATGATGGATTAGTGTGCAACACAGCCTTGTGCTCCTGAACAATCAGAGAGGGTTGACCTACCATGAGAGCTTGCAGTTCACAGACTCATAAAACATCTTCCAAGTAGTCTCATGCACAACACTCCTTTCATAAACCATTTGACCACAAAGAGAGACAAAAGGGGAGGGTATCCATGAACAGACAAGCTGAGATTACCACAAGATGCACTTTGATAGAAGCATATGACAAACCATGTTTATGAAGCCCACACAAATATTTCAAAACCAGAAGGGTCAAACCCTTTTTGGGACCTCTGTTGTCTAGGCACCAATTAGACAACATATTCCACTTGTAAAGGTACAATTTTCTAATTGCAAGTTTTGTAGCCTCCTTAAGTACCTGCTACACATCCTCATAGAACAAATACCTAGAAGGTATCAAAATAGAATCATCTGGGCTGTAAGTTGAGGTACATCATTTACCCAGATACTATGTAAGCAGATCCAGTCTGTGAGGAAGCGATTGTTAATTGTCCTTGACCAAGTCCATTAACTCATTCCCTCCAGTACAGCTGTTTTGAGTAGGTGCCTTTAACTGCCAGTGGGTGTGACTTGAAACTTTAAAAAAAAAATGAAGTCATCACTTTACACTTCTAACAAATACTCATTGACAGAGGTCAAATATCAATACAGTTGTGTCTACCATCATGTATGCTTCAAGATAAAATATTCTGATACCTTGTATGTAGCATGGTTTGGGAATTAATGCAAATATGTACAAGGAATATTTGATGCCTAGAGGTGCAGTAGGAGGTAACTGCAGAAATGCCTGGACAAAAAAGGGTTTTACCACAATGATACTTGGTAATTCTGAATCTTTAGAAGTACCTTGAGAATCACTGGAAAAAGTGGAAGTGCACACAAAAACATTCACAACCATGGCAGTGATAGAGCTTCTACCTTCCAATCATTCCTCTCAACTTCTTAATGCAAGAAATCTGGACAATGCCAGAAATAATGGGGGGAGGGGCAAAGGCCCAAAAATTGGGACAGATTTTAAATATTGCTCATATAAACTTAGAAAGTTGCTACAATAACATATTTTGATTTAACATGCCATTTTCTGAACGATATGGAGACAAAACTCAGAAGTCTGTCATTATTTTATGACTCCAGTTCTCAATGATTTGCCAGAAAACCACAGATTTTATGAGGAACACACCAAAATTATAAGGTAAAAATCTGTGCAATTATCTACTTGGTGTTCCCCACATCGAGTGGATAAAAAAAGTGTACACACCCCTGTTAAAATGCCAGGTTGTTGTGATTTCAAAAAATGAGACCAAAATAAATAATTTCAAAACTTTTCCCACCTTTAATGTGATCTATAACCTGTACAATTCAATAGAAAAACAAACATCTGTTAGGGGGAAAAATATAAAAAAAAAAAAAAACATACAATAAGCTGGTTGCATAAGTGTGCACACCCTTAAACTAATATTTTGTTGAAGCACCTTTTGATTTAATTACAGCATTCAGTCTTCTTGGGTAGGAGTCTAATCAGCATGCCACATCTTGACTTGGCAATATTTGCCTACTCTTCCTTGCAAAAGTGCTCCAAATTTATCAGATTGCAAGGGTCTCTCATGTGCATAGCCCTCTTCAGGTCACCCCACAGATTTACTATTGGATTTAGGTCTGGGCTCTGGCTGGGCCTTTCCAATACTTTAATTTTCTTATGGTGAAGCCATTCTTTTGTTGATTTGGATGTACGCTTGGGGCCATTGTGTTGAAAGGTGAAACTCCTCTTCAGCTTTCTAGCAGATGCCTGAAGGTTTTGGGCCAAAAGTGAATGGTATTTGGAACTGTTCTTAATTCCCCCCACATTGACTAAAGCCCCAGTTTCCTTTGAAGAAAAGCAACCCCAAAGCATGATACTACCACCACCATGCTTCACCATGGGGATGGTGTTCTTTTGGTGATGCAAAGTGTTGTTTTTCCGCCAAACATACCTTTTGGAATTGTGGCCAAAAAGTTCAACTTTGGTCTCATCAGACCATAACACATTTTCCCCACATGCTTTTGGGACTCTTGATGTACTGTTTTTCAAATTTTAGCCAGGCTTGGATGTTTTTCTGTGTAATAAAATTATTCCATCTTGCAACTACTTGCCAGAAATTCCTGCAGCTCCTTCAGTGTTGCTGTAGGCCTCTCGGCAGCCTCCCTGACCAGTTTTTGCCTTGTCTTTTCATCAATTTTGGAGGGATGTCCAGTTCTTTGCAACGTCACTGTTGTCCAATATTTTCTCCACTTTTTGATGACCATCTTCTATGGTATATCCAATGCTGTGGAACATTTTTTGTAGCCTTCTCCTGATTGATACCTTTCAACAATGAGATCCCTTTGATGCTTTGTAAGCGCTCTGAAAACCATGGCTTTTGCTGTAGCAAGCAACTGAGTAAATGTTAAGAAAATCCTATTAGGACAGCTGAACTTTATTTTGGGTTAGTCTCTTTAATTGATGGCAGGTGTGTACCCAAGAATGCTGTAATTAAATCAAAAGGTGCTTCAACAAAGTATTAGTTTAAGGGAGTGCACACTTATGCAACCAGCTTATTGTATTGTTTATTTTTCATATGTTTTCCCCTAACAGATTTGTTTTTCAATTGAATTGTACAGGTTTGTAGGTCACATTAAAGGTGGGAAAAGTTTTGAAATGATTTATTGTGATTTCATTTTTTTTATAACACAAAAACTTGGCATTTTAATAAGATTGGCTGGGGGTTCTACCATTACATTTCAAAGGGGACTCATTTTATGATACTGTCATACCACTAATGACATTACATTGGGGGGTGGAATGCCCCCCCCCATGTTTCAGAGTACTGTCAAGAATATTTGAGCCCGTAGTGGGAGCGCAGACCAGCTGTTCCAGAGTAAGTCTAGGAATCTCTGGGGGATTTTGCCTATGGTCAGCTAGACATGGAGTAATGCATGTGAGTCATCCTGCTTGCCCAGTTAGTAAGAAGGTAGGCTTAGAGTAGTTCTTGAACATTCCAGGGTTAGTTGGGGGTTTGGTCTGACCTTACCAGAGAAGACATTACACTAGGGGGTGTACAGCACTCTCCAAGATTAGTGAGGAGCAGATCCAGTGTTTGCACCTCTGGTTGGTGTACTGACAATCTGGTCCAGGTAGTTTGTGTTTACAAAATCCAAGAATCTCTGTGACTGCATGTTAGCTGTTGTACATGATTCCCAGTTAATAGTGGGGTAATTAAAGTCACCCATGATTATGGTATTGGGTTGGATGGTGTTTCCAATAAGTTTAAATACATGTTATGTTAAGGTGCTGGTTCCAACTATTCAAGTATCATTGAATTTTTCTTCTGTGCAGTTTGGCTAGTGATGATATGAGGATCACTGAAGCTGAGACCTCGAATTTTGAGGAACTCGTGCTAAAGACAGGTCTAGAAGAGAGAAATCCCAGAAAATATCCAAAGTCAGAATTTTGTCTTCTGGTAGGAAGGCCATCCTTTTTTACTGCAGCTATCCAAAGTACTAAGGAAAAAAATCATTAAAAGCGTGTGAAGGAGGAAAATCACTAGGGCCAGACACCTTTCTTGAGGTGCAGCAGATAGCCCAAAGGGTAAAACTGATAACGAAAACCAGACACTGCAGATCTCAATAATTTGGAGCAATAGAAATATAAGCATTCTTGAGATCTAGAGTCACCAAGGAAGTGTGTTCTGGAAGCAATGCTAGGACTGACTGCAAAGTGAACATTTTGAATTTCAGAACATTTACAAAGGCATTAAAAAATGGCAAGTCCATGATCGGATTCAAGGAGTGTTCTTTTTTGGTACCAAAATGATTCTGGTATAAAATCTTTTGCCGGGATTGGTTCTACAACCATTGCTTCAACTATGTGATACAGCAACAGCTCTGTGTGGTCTGGTAAGTGTGGGGGAATTTCCCCTGAAAGAGGTAGGATTTGCTTTCCACTGCCAATTGTAGCCTCTCTGAATTATTCTCAGAACCAAAGTCAAAAGGTTCACTGGAGTGATCCAAATAAGGGTCCGGAAGGAATACAGTTTATTTTGCCACTACAAATGAAAATAAGACTACGTATGTAAAGCACCAAAACACAAACGCTATAACCAGTAGTAATACATTTTCGTACAGACAGCACCAAAACACAAATGCTGTAACCAGTAGTAATACATTTTCATACAGACCATCAAATGTAAATACCCCTGAACTAAAAGACATAAGCTTATATACGTGGCTAAGAATCTTTATGTTTATTCCTTCTGGACCCAGACCCTTATTTACATCTCTCCAGCAAACCTTTTGACTTTGGTTCTTGTTTTTGCTGTTCGCTTGCATCTCAGTGGTTGAATTATTCTCAGAAGCCATTTATCTGAGACTAATTGCATCCAAACTAAAGGATTTAGAGAGCCTGGGGGAAGGGCAGTAGAGATGGTCTTTGACTCTGCATAGTCATTCCTTTTCAGGGGTTTGATCCTTTTTCAGAAAGGAACCGCTTTGGTTTTGAAACATTAACCTCCTGCAGTTTCCCTTTTGGATCTCTGGCTTTTGTTTGGCTGGGGTTTTTGTTGTTTCTGCCCCTTGAAAGAAGTCACCTTGTTTGGGAATAACTTTGGAAAATGAAACATACTGGACACCCCCATACATTAGTCTTTTATTATCCCACCATTTGAGAATGTGTGTAACAGAGGTCCCAAACACCATTTCGGAACTTAAAGGTGCATTAAAAATTGTAGCTATTATATCGTCAACATACCTCTCAACTGTACCGTATTTCTCAGTATTTACAGATTTTGAGGGCAAAATATTGGGGTGCCATGAATTTCAAAGTGGCCACTTCAATTCCAGATTTTTTTATTTACAGTTTTTAATTAAGGCTGACATCACACATCACCAGCATATCCCATAACATTATCAACATGCAGCGGCATGTGTGATATCAGCTTTGTGAGGCAGTGCCTGTCCCTGACTGCCTGTTGAACTCTGAGACTGGGGCAGGATTTTCAAACCATGCATGGTGACGTTGCTACTGTTTCTCGGTTTGCAGCTGAGAAGCAACTTACACTAACTCAAGACCACGCTAACAAGCAAATAAATGCTATACAATTCTGTTATCAGATATTTAAAACTGAAAAAGGTTTAAAAATAGACAAGAGGGAAGTCTGGGAAATTAACTGTTAAGGTCTTGTACACCTCATTGCAATTCTGTTCCTGCTCGCATACAAATTCAAAATGGTTTACTTCTGTGACTCTGTAGTGCAAGTCCTGCCACTACTACTGAGAAAAAAGGTTTTTATATGTGACTGCATGTTTCACAAAAAATAAGTTAAAAAGTAAGCTAGACCTGCTTACTATTTTATGTGAGTTGGTTTTTATTTATCATCATACCACTTTAAATAAGAGTGGCTTTTAAACTGATTGTACTATAAATAGTTAATTAAGTGGATTATGTCTGAAGAAGTTGCTCAAATGTTGAGCGACAAAAAGCACTTTACAACAATAAAATTTGTGTTCCTTTATCAACTCCTGTGGACTTTGGCTTTAGCCTTCTTTGGTGGACTACTACTGAGAAGCACATCTTTTAATAAATGTTCCACATTTAAAAGATTAAATTAATAGAGGTGATGTGCGAATGTGGATGTGATGGTTATCCACTGCACTGAATTTGGCAGTTTTAGTATCAGTGCATCTTGCATTGCTACTCTAGATCAGTTATCCTAATTAGTATTTAATTTATTGGCAAGTTTTAGTTGTAAGTTTGTCATTGAATTGCATCAGTGGTTTTCGGAGACCTTTATGTATCATAAAGCAGCAGGTAGTTCTCTGTTAGTTCATTTCAGTGACTCATATTCGTATTAAATAAGTTTTGTTTACACACAGACGCTGTGCCAGAGGTTTACTAGTCCTTTATAGAGGCAGAACATTTACTATTAAGCAGCTTGTACATAACAATTGCATCCATAATTTTGTTCCAAATGTCCTTCATTGAGTATAGATCACTGGTATGTATTCTGCAGACCAAAAAAAAAAAATCTGGACAGCATGAATGTATAAAAGTATTATTTTATTCAGACTAGCAGAATAATTTTAATATTTTCAATAATTAAGGTGCATTTTCTTAAGCAGTACAGCACTTTTAAAAGGCTTTATGCACTGCCATACAGTGTTGTGTTTGCATTAGTATGCACCTCTGATGATCTAACCTGTTATTAAAGCTTTGATGCATATTATCTTTTAACAATAATGTTATGAGAAAAGGAATTGAGTTATATCTCCATACAGTACAATCACTACTTTGAGGGGGAAACTGGTATTAAATTATACATTCTCCACAGTACAATGCACGAGCTGAGACGTTTTTAAAAATCCAAAAATAAGGTAAGTAGGAATGCATATGAGCACATATCCCTTTTAAATCAGCCAGCAGACTAACACAGAACATGAAGCTCCAGATTTTAATTGGCATGACTTGTACTTTTATTTTTATAGGATTGCCATCTTTTTGGTAATCAACTGTGGGATACTGATGCATACTTAGCAGCTGTCCAAAGATTTTCACAGAATGCCTAGTTTTTTTTTCCCCCTCATCTTTTTGATTTCTTCCTCATAACATCTGTGGTTTTTGGGCAAGTCATTTGGGGATTGAGGTCATGAAATTATGGTAGATATTTGAATACTGGACTTCATATCCTTCAGAAAATGTATACAAACTTAAAACCTAGTTAGCAACGTCCTGAGTTTGTAAGTGCAACAACTAAAATCTGTCCAGTTTTGGACCTTTGACTACCTTAACCCACACTACACAAGTGTGAACAAAAACAATTCCTTTGTCTGCATCATCAGGGCAATATGGTTGCCGCCTTTTCAAATGCCCAAAGAGGGGCATTCTTTATGGAAATATATACTGCAAAACAAACCATACCCGCAAAATGAGGGCAAAGGACTGGTTTGCCCCCTTTTTTTTTTTGCCAGAATAAGAGTTCATTCTTGCAGAATGTTACTTTATATTATGTAAAATTAAGAAGGTTGAAGAACAAAATAGTTTACTCAGTGCAGCTGTTACAGGACTATATCTCAATCTTTCAGAGCAAGAAATCTGGACAAAGGCCCAAAAATAGGGACAGATTTTAAATATTTCTCCTAGAAACTCAGATAGGTGCCAGAATGACAGGTTTTGCATTATTATATATTTTCTGGGGGATATGAAGTCTGAAATCCAAATGTCTGCCATTACTTTGTGACTTCAATCTTCATGTTGGTATTCCACACTTCCATTGGAGTGGGTAGGGTTACATGATTAGCATAAATTTGCATACATAATCAGCACCCCAATTTTTGGCCAGTTGTACATACTTTTCATGAGCCTTTGTCCAGATTTTCGATGTTTCCAGGTTGAGGTATGATCATCAGAGAAGTTTTGATTACGAATACCTTCTTAATATAACAGAAGCACCAGCATTTCTTGAGCCTGTATCTGCATATTCAAGCACATCTCTCAAAGTATGTTTTAAAACTTAAGTCAAAATAGGAATAATTTCCTTCATATGTCTTTTGCTGTGGAGGTAAGGAAGCAGCAAAATAAAACTGTACACACACTTGTCCACATATATCCTTGATATTCAACATTCTAACGGCTTGATTACTATAAAGAGGCAAAATCATTTCCCTCTTTTGGGGGCATTGGATTAGATGAAGCAAAGTATTTTATTTAAAAAGCCAGCTGTGAAGACCACAGCTGGGTCAACATAAGGAGAGACCTGTCATATCAGAGGAGACCCTATATTTCCTCTGAGCCTTTATAAGGACTTCTAGAATAGATTATGTATTGCAATCAGCTTTATAAACATCTTTCAAGGCCAGTATGAGAAGGGGAATACCCACAGAATTGGACATTTCCTCCTATATTAAGTCATATACCCTGCCTAGCTCTGGGGTAGTTCCCAACTGCTCCCAAGCCAAAATATCACTAAATTTGGCAATCCTCTGAGGAAAACTGAAACATTGCTTGGATTTAAGCTCATATTCACCATCTGAAGAATAAGAGTGACTGGACTCTGTGTCAACTAGGAAATCACCAATATCCTCATCATTCCCTGAAAAAGAAAGGTCTCTAGTCAAACTAGCACTAGGAGCCATGTATGGGAACACAGCCACCAGAATAAGTTGTCTGTAGAACACACTTGGCTGAGGAAACCATGTCAGACTTATAAACCGCTATAATCCGATCAGCTGTATAATGAAGCTTCAGTTTCTCTTTGTGAGAATTATTAGATAACGTACCTGGGGATGGGGTATTATGCCTGGCAAGTGGTTTCCTATACCAGACTACTCTTACACCTAAACAGTTTAGTTCTCCCATACCTGCACTAGGTACTGGATCAGCCCCAGAAGATATTTCTAAGCCCCATTCCATAATGTCTGGCAAAGGTACAATAAAAGGAGATTGGGTAAAAAGTGGACTGCAAACTGAGCAGTGGCCCTAACAAAATCACTATCCATAGGTTTTATGCACATTTTTATTGTGTCTTTTTTTTTTTTTCCATCAAGTCAAGGGAGAGAACACCAGCCAGAAAAGCAAACTGACAGTACTGGATAATGTATCACAATAAATACTAAAATATTCTTGTACATATGTCCCCACACAAATATACTCTGCTATTATAAGTAAAAACAGTTTGAAATCTGTTCAGAATTTTTACAACTGACAGAAGTTAAAGAATACACAAATTTCAAACTCTAAACAAACGAATGTGTCAAAAAGTGTTAAAAATTAGATCCACACACTAAACATGTTAAACTGCCACAGAATGTTTAACAGCAATTTAAACTAGATTTTCTTGTCAAAGAAAAATCTCCACAACACATTCAAATAATTTCATAGTAAAATCACAATCCGATTTTAAAAACACAGTCATACATGTAGTATACAATGTATAAATGCTGACAAATCCAAGTTTTGCAATACTGTGTCAAAATATGAAAATAATGCAAAGTAATAGAAAAAAAGGCACATTCAATTCACAGTTATGACTGTACAACATAGACCAGGGGTGTAGCTTGAGAATATGTCATATTAATGCTCTTACCAGCCCATCCGTCAGTTAAAAGATAATGAAACGTCCCCCTGGAGCTTTAACAGTGGAATCACTTATACTGTAATAAAATAAGAGGAAGGGGATCCCCAAATGTGGCTTATCTGAGCAGTAAGCTGGAAAAATCAGCACTGGATCCTGTAAGGAGTCTGAGAACTTTCTCCTCTGGATGGCGCACAAAGACTGGACACTCACTTCCTGTGGTAGGTGAAGAATTACCTCTGAGGATATGGTCAGCCAACAAGTTGTCACAGGAAGAAAGATGGAGGGAAGTCTGAGCTTTTGAAAGCCGGTCAGTACTGGGTTACCTTGGCAGATAACCTAAAATGAAACAGAGGCAATGGAAATGATGAACATCTACAGAATCACATCCCACTACCACTGAAACACATTTAGAATGCAAACTCATTTAAAAGCACAACTAAAACTTCACTTATCAAATCAATAGATCTTGCTTCTGTAAATCTCCAGAATACCTTGTCATTTGACCCACACCATTCTCTTCATTCAGAATCCTATGCCCCTCAACCAGTCTTCACCAATAACTGAATATTTTTTCTTGCATTGCCTATCTATATCCATTGCTTTATGACACCTCCCCCATCTTTAAACTTCTAAAAAGAATAGTTGTGTAAGAACTTACCACAACCTTAGATAGATGTCTCTTCCATGTTGCAGTATTCATAACTATAGGGAGGTTGCTGCGTGCAGCACCAGGTATCTGGCCAATATACCAAAGTCTTTGTAGCAGGGGTACATGCTACATTGCTGGTCAGGGCCATAAACCGATGTCAGCTATAAAAGTGGTGTCTGCATGTATCCTACATCAGAAATGACAGCCGCATACAGTAGTACCCTTTGGGAGCAAGGAATTGAAGCTTTTCAGACCCACATATGCCACCAGACCAAAGTAGCCCAAGAAATATATGTGCCTGTTACAGTGCCCTGTTTGGATAGAGAGAATGTAGGAAAAGTCACTCCAGATGGACAAAACAGAGCAAGAGGGGGTTGGATGGGGGGACTGAATACTGCAACATGGAACAGAAGGACATCCAAGGTTGTGGTATGTTCTTGCACAACTATTCTATGTCCTTCTATTCTTATTTTGCAGTATTCTTAACTGTAGGGGAGAGTACCCAAGCTTTAGGTATGAACCTGGGAGGTAGGTTGAGGGGCCTGGTCTACGAGACCATGTAAAATTTACCTAGCATCTGTTTTCGAGGGGGTCTGATATGGAGCACCTCTCAAGAATAGTGTTACCTATAATCTGGATGCCAAGGGAGGAACCAGAGGAAGACAGGTGGAAATGTCTGACAAGTGCACCTTAACAGAAGAGTAAGTCAGTCCTGAATGTAGAAGCTCATGCAAGTAAGAAAGGACTGTAGATACAGAAATAAGAAAAGGATCCTGTTCTTTTAACATGACTTGGAGAATATTTTTCCATTTTGACACAATTTTTCCTGGTACTAGGTTTCCTGGCCTCCTGCAGGGCATTGAGTATGTACTCTGAATATAGGTGTCTGAAGGAGATCAGAACTCTATCATCCATAGAGCGAGTCTGAGGTCGAGCACCTGAGGGTGTATGAGTAACCCCCTGTCTTGTGTTAGTAGGTCAAATTGGTGGTAACTGCTCTTGGCTACTAGGTGAAGAAGGGGAAACCAATGCTGTCCTGGCCAAAAGAGAGTCATCAGCAGGATTTTTGGTCTGTCCCTCTGAATCTTCATATCCCCACCCAAGAAAAAGAGAAGGCTTCCACCCTCCAAGCCTCTGGATGTGGATCGCTTGTGCAAAACAGAGGTATCTGTCTGTTCTGGGAAAATGCAAACAGATCTGCCTGAGGAATACCCCATTTGTGAATAAGCTCCAAAAATACCTCCCTGTGAAGCATCCATTTGTGAGACAGTGCAAAGTTTCTGCTGAGTATCCACCATCACATTCTCTGCTGAAGGAATGTACACTGCTTGCAGGTGAATGTGCAGTTCTGCTGCCAGAGACCAAATCTGAATTGCCAGGCTGCAGAGGGGGCAGGACCTTGTCCCCCTGCTTGCCGATATACCACAAGGCAGTCATATTGTCTGACAACTTTTAAGGTGCCTGGCAGGAGAACTGGGTGGAACGTTTGCAAGGGTAGGAGAAGGGCCCTCATCTCTGATATTGATGTGGCCCCTTAGAGGAAGGACCACTCCCCCTGAACTTTGTTTGTTGTGGTTTTGCAGGACAGCTCCCCAATCCAGGTCTGAAGCATCTGTGAAGATTTGTTGCGATGGTGGAGGAATCTGCAAAGATATACCCTGATTGAGGCATATGGCTGAGATCCACCATTGCAGCTTTTTCAGGCATGGGAGGAGAGGTAGAGTAGTATCCAGGGGGTGTAGATGTTGGCTCCTCCGACTCCTCAGCACCCACTGCAGCCTTGCTAACGGAAGCATGGGCATCAAGGATGCAGTGTGACCTAGGACCCTCAGGAATTCCCTGGCTGATGATGTTTGGAGAGAGAGAGAGAGGTGTTTGGAAGTAATGTGCGATGGTTTTCCCCTTCTGGTAAGGAATGAAGACTGCTATGTGATCTGTTTTTATCCTTCACCCCAAGAAAAACAGGTTTTGGGTGGGTGTCAGGTGAGATTCTTCCTGGTTCACAGTGAACCCTAGGTTTGCCAGGGTATTGGACACCATGCCTAGATGGTGATGGATGGTGTGGCAATCCTGAAGTATCAAGAGGTCACCTAGGTATTTATACATCTGAATGCCCTGCACTCTACAGTGGGCAATAACTAGAGCTAGGCACTTTGTGAATTCTCTGGGGGGCTGTGGAGAGCCCAAATGGCAATGCAGAAAATTGAAAATGCAAGAAACTCATGGAAAAGTGTAGGAACTTCCTGTAGCTGGGGTGAATAGGAATATGATGGTAAGCATCCTTCAGATCCAGGGATACCATGAAGGCTTGGTGAGGGATGAGGGGTAGGAGGTGATGAAAGGTTAGTATTTTGAAGGTAGGCATCTTGAGGAATAGATTGAGTACAGACAAATCCAGAATTGGCCTCCAAGGGCCATCTTTTCTTGGAACCAAAAACATCCTAGAGTAAAACCCCTTGTCTGTCTGTTCTGGAGGTACTCTTTCTATGGTGCCCTGAGTTTTAAGCAGATCCAAAATTGGGGGGGAAGTGATGAAAGTGACTTGTAGGCAGTTGGAGTGTCCCCTGAAAGGGAGGAAATGCCCATCAAGTCAAAGTATCCTTTTTGGATGATTGAAAGGACCCAAGCCTCTCTGAGGTTATTTTCTGCCAGGAGGGTAGGGGAAAAGGGTGAGGCGGAGGGATAAGGGTGAAGTTAGGTAACGGGTTTGAGTCACAGTGGAGGGACCCTGTCCTGGTCAGGCTGTCTCCAAAAGGGAGTTGAGAGTGGAGGTGGAAAGTTGATTAGGAGTGGCGTGTCTCCTAGGTTGCCTCAGTCTCAGTCTGTGGAGAATTAGAATGAGATGATTGCTTCCTAACAAAGGTGGTTCTTTGAGGGTAGTTCCTATGATACCTAGGAATAGGAGAGACTAACAAATGATTTAAATTTTGTAGCTCCTTGCCCTTTTCCTGTAGGGATTTAAGGAGCTCTTCAGAGGCTGCACTGAAAAGGGCCCCATTATCAAGAGGTGCATCTACCAATTTGGTCTGGACATCCATGGGACGGGGCTGTAACCTCACCCAAAAATATCTTCTCAGGACAGAACCTGAGGCTGAAGATTTACAGGATGCCTCTACCGCATCATAACTGCACGTTATGGAGTGCCTGGTCACCCGAGTGGTGGTAGGGAGCGGGGCTGAGAGTTGTGACTTAGCAGGAGAGTCTGGCACATCTGGAATCAGTACAGATGCTTTTGATAGGACATCTAAAACAAACCTAGCCATGTGAGTTTGCTAGTTTAGGGCTCTGATGGCTAGAGTGGAAGTATATACCTTCTTCCCTAGTCTATCCATAAATTTGCTGTCCTTGTCAGTGGGAAACAGGTGGAGGACAACTGTCTGGATGATTTACAACAGGGTCTGCAGGGGGCTTCTTGAATAAGAATGGTGTATCCTGAGGAACTTCATAAAAATCTATATGGATGTTTGGAAGCTGGAGGCTAAGAGTCAGGGGTCTGGGATGCATCCAGAAAGGGATCATGAAAGGCTGGAAGCAGGGGAGGGACTGCAGATGGAGAGGGCTGGTCCATCTGCAATAATTCAAAGCATCTCTTTTTTTTTTTGTTTCAGAGACATCTGACAGCTGCCACTTAAAATGTTCTCTGAGAAATTGTGTCACCAAAGTAGAATTCTTTTCCTGGAGATTTAGGACTGAGAGTCTTCCTTCCTCAGAGGTAATGAAGTCTATGGGGGATTCTATCTGGGAGCAATAGCCAAGTGATTCATCAGAGGAACAGAGTTCTTCTGAATCACAAGGCCTGCACAGGTGTAGGGGCTGAAGAAGTACCCAAGTACCAGAGACTGGAGGGCCTGGAAGGCCCTGAAAAGATTTGGGGAAAAAACTTCCAATCCAGGAGTTGGTTCAGCTTCTATATGTTCTGCATGTTTTAATTTCTGTTTCCTCTTTAGAGGAGTAGAAGGATGTGTTGACTTAAAAGCCGAAGCCTGGGAGGATGGAAAGGCTATAGTACGCTCCTCCAATGTCCCGAGCCATGGTTCCCTGCTCCCCCCCCGCCATCAGGGGCTGATCAACCTCAGCAGATGTACCGTTTCTGCTGAACCAGCTTCCACCATGGTTCCTGGTTCTAGCTGTGAAACAGGTGTCCAATGACACCCCGGGCTAACAACCACCTCGAGAGTCTCACCAGACTCTTGAGGTGCAGCATGTGCATCAGGCCTAACTTTCTTGACCTTCTTCTGAGGCAGCTCATTGGAGGTACCTACCTCACCCTCCATGCCTAACACTAGACTCAGGAGCCTCTGGTTTTCTAAATAAGGCTTTAAGGCAGACAGACATCTGCAAAGCATTTTGGGTACAAAGGTGTGCAAATATCGCAAGATGTATGGTCATGGCCTTCACCTAAACAGAATAAGCACTTATGCATGTCCTTGTGTGGAGTTAGTCTTCCACAAGCACACTTCCCCTGCATAGCTGACATGTACATTTGAAAAGCAATAAGGAGGTAACAAAAACCCAAAGGGGTACTTATCTGTATCAGACAGTCAAACCAAATGAACAAACTGATTCCCAGAGCTGGCAATCAGAGATCCGTAGATCACTGTGACAGAAAAGTTCTGAAAGGGGTACGTGTAGACATCACTTTTACAGCCAACATAAGTTTATGACCCTGACAAGCAATGTAGCACATACCCCTGCTCCTAAGACTTTGGTATACTGGCCGGATGTCTGCTGCTGCAGGTAGCAACCTCTACAGTTTTGAATACTGCAACATGAAAATAGAAAGACATTAAACCTCACAGTATGGTTGTTATATATATATATATATATTTATAGTCCCACTTTGTAACCCACCTAACTACAATATTAACATGTTCTGCCTAGCTAGTTCTTTCCCTTACCCCCCCCCCCTTGAAATTTTAAACACTAATCACGATATATTTGTCTGATAAACCAAATACATTTCCTCAAATGCTCAATGGTAAACATCTATTAATGCATAAATATCTTTTATACTGTAAGAGTTGTCCCTAATTTCACATAAATGTAATCTAATTAGCAAATGTGCAATGATATTCAAGTTTGTTTAAAAATGTTGGATCTTTTCTCCCCAGGCCTCCACTGAAAAGGAGTTTTTGACTAAGCCCAGTCAGACAAACCTGGTAAACAAAAGCAAAGTAAAATAAAATACATGGCAGCCCCTTCCTTTGGAATTGTGTTCTGCTAACCAGACAGAGGTCACCCTTTTGTCCATTATATCAGTTTTGTACTCCGAATTGGTTAACCAAATTCTCATATCCAAAAAGCAAAGCCCTGAAGGTTTCTCATACAGTCAAAATTTCAAGAGTAATATCCTGAAATCCTGTCATTGACTAATAAAGTTTGAGGTTATTTCTGTAGTAAAATTGATATCACCTTCTAGTTTTCTTCTCTGTTCTTTAAATTTATCTGTAAGCTTCAGGAATGAAACATCTATAAACTAAAGTTATGTACTTCGCATAAAGACAGATCCGCATCGTCTTTTTACATCTGATTCAATCTGTGGATTGTTGGATCTGAGACTGGCGATATTCCAAAGACTTCAGTCCATCTAGCTCCACTACTCTAGTCACAATCCCTTGCTCAACTATTACGTCAGAGTCAGTTTGCCCCTCTGCCTAAACTGACCACTCAATTCAAACAGGAAAATACTAAGGATCCCAACAGAGGAAGAAAATCATCCTCCTTAACTCAATCATCCTATGATCAAGAAACTTGCTGCAAGGGCAGGAGGGAGTGAAGGTTGAACCAGACAGAGACAACGTGGATCTATTGTTATGGTAAGTACATAACTCTAGGATCTGATGATGTATTTTCCATCAGGGTTCAACCTCTGTGACAAAGTGCAGAACCAAGTAAAACCCTAGGGAGGTTGTACAGGATATTGCTCAATATGGTGGAGCCAATAGAAGCTCTGGACCTCTACTGAACATTCAGCTGTGTAGTGGTACACAAGCATATGAGGATCCACATAAGCAGCTGCACAAGCATGCAAACAGCTCTGGAGAAGAAAGCTGTAAGCGTACCCATAGCTATAGTAGAATGACCTTTTGGTTTACTATGCAAGGCCTTTCCCTTTGAAACTATATGAAAAGGAAATGCAATCAAGAAAGCCACCTGCAAAGAGTAACATATGTTGGCATGCTCAACTAGGCCTTTAACAGAGATAAAACTGACTTTCTGAAAGATCTGTGTCCAAGTAAAACTTCAATTGTCTATGGACATCAAGACAATACAGTAAACAATCCCCTTTGTTGGAAAATTCAGGAAAAAATGGCAATTGATTGGACTGATTTCAAATGGTTTTCCTTAGCCACCTTCAGGAGAAAGCAGGATCAGTGTGGAAGGATACCCCTGTCCTTATAAGGGGGGAATACAGAGTTAGTTACTGAAGAGAAGGAACAAACAACCCACTCTGTGCTGTTGCCTCAAAAATCCACAGGCACAAAATGATCCAAAATATTGGTAAAAGCACAGGTTTATTACTCCAGCCTGTCAAAGCAGTAAAATAGCTTAAAAACCACACAAAATAAATAGAACACAACTGTAGTGTATTCAACACAGTCAAGTGCTTTCATCCTGCTCTAGGACTTCTTCAGAACTGTGTTTGCTAAAACCCACTCCCTCTTATATTGACCATTAATTACTTAAAATTTAAATCATGTTAACCCTATATAATCTGTTAAAAAGTGTGTAGTAAATTTTAGTGTTTCTGTGAATGAAAGCAGTGTGTACTGAACTAGGTTCTTTCCTATTACAAAATAGTGGCCCTATGTTTCAATTCAGGTTTTATAGATACATTGTCGTTGATGCCTGGGGTTACCATGGCATTAAGTCTCAATTGCCACCTCATTTCTGCCCTCTCCAAGTTGTTTTTCCAATTACCCCCTCTCGGATTACTACCAGTAACCTCCAGAATACCAAAGAAAGAGTTATTGGGATTATTTTTAATATGCCTGTATATAGCATTATTTTCATCATGTTTTCTCACAGCATACAAATGCTCATAGATCCTCCTCCTAAAAGTTATTTCGGTTTTACCTATGTAGAAATGCTGGCATTCCTGACAAATAGCTATATATACCAGTCCTTTCATAATACAGGACCCTGTTGCTAATTTTATCTCCCTATCCCTTACTTCCAGCCATACTGAGGTTCCCACTAAGATGTACCTACAATGTTCACAAGTTCCACATCTAGTTGTCCCTCTCACATTGTTCTTAACATTAATGGGATTTTAAATTGTAGTTAGTTTTAAAAACAAATGGTTCTTTTCCTACTGTATGTAATATTTCGTTGTTCCCTTTAAACACCCAGTTTTTCTTGACAATATCCCTAATCCTACTACTTGTTTCTCCATAACTCACCACCATGGATTGGGTATAATCTTTCCTTGTGTTAGTTTCATTCTCCTTCACTAAATAGGATCCCAGCATGGGGTTTATACCTACTACCCCACTCGCTAATAACTTGCTCACAAATGGGTAGTACAAATTCAAATGGGTAACTTCTTTCAGAAAAAAATTTTACTAGTGTGCCCATTTCTCTCTTTACTATATCAATGTTAGAACACATTCTTGCTACCCGGACCATTTGACCCTTTACTATGTTTCTTTTTGTGTATAGCGAGTGACTACTTTTAAATTCTAAATAATCATTTGAAAAAGTGGGTTTTCTATAAATTTGAGATTCAAATTTCTTGTTTTCATAATTCTTAAGTAAAACATCAAGATAATTGATATGGTCATTATTAGAAGTACCAGTAAATTTAAAATATTCACTTAAATTATTATTGAAGAGAAGGCCTACAGTTCTATCACTCACTTGATGAAAGCAACCGCTACTAACAGTAAAATCGTCCAAGACAACGTCAAGTCAGATGTAGCAGAAGGCTCAAATGGAGGTGCAGCCAGCACCTGAAGCACAAAAGGCAAATCCAATGGTGGGACAAGGTCTGGGGACTGGAGGACACAGCAAAAAAGTAATCGAGAAAGGCCTTCAAATTTTTAAGAGCAGCCAATGACATATCCCTAAAATGTGAAAACTGGAAATAACTGCCAATACTACCTTAAAAGTAAAATAATTGGATCCTTATTTAAACAAGTTTGCTAGAAAGTCCAGAATCATCTCCCAAGTGTCTGAAATTGATCCAAACCCTTAAGAGTTGAGCCCAATGAGAGAAACATTTCCACTTACTAGCATCTACCTACATGTAGACATTTTCTGAGAAGACAATATGCACTTTCTGAAAGCTTGGGATTTCTGACCATTAGGAGATAATTGGAGAAATTATGCAGTTAAACAGAGTGTAACCAGAGCGTCTGAAGGTCAGGCAGAATCAGACCCGCCAGGTGAGAAATCAGGTCTAGAATGGGATCCAAGACAAGTAGGGTGCTATAGAAGAGGTCAAAGAAAGGGGAAACCACACCTGATATTCAAAAGGAGGCAATAACTACAGTCATTCTGCGATGGGCTGTCTTCTTAAGAAACATTACTATCAGCAGGCTCAGAAGAGAGGCATACAGGAGACCTGGGCAGCCTAACATACAAAAGAACATCCCTGGTTGATGGTCTCTGAGGAGGGACTAAGGCATAACTGTTGCTGCACTTGATGTTAGATGGGGACCAAAACAGGTTGCGATATGGAATGCCCCAGTGCTGAAAAATCCAATCTGCAACTCTTGGATTTAAGGACCACTCACAGAAAGTGAATCCTCTTGCTCAAACTGTCTGCCAATATGTTGAATTCCCCCATGTGGATTGCCATCAGAAACGAGAGACAAAAATCACCCAGTGTCAGACCCTCATGGCCTCAAAACAAAGACAAACAGGTTCCCTTCCTGTTTGTTCAGATATCAAACAGGCATGTTTGTCAGTCTGAAATGAAATAATGCCCTTGGGAAAAATGTCCTGAATAGCATGCAGTGCAAGGACTGCTCTCATCTCCAAAATGTTGATGTGATGATTGACCTTGGTAGTGGATTGGGTCCCCTGGACAGTCCTCTCCCAAGAAGACAGGCATCATCATGACTATGCTTGGATGGGGCAAATGGTCTTCCATTGGACACCAAGGGAGAGTCCAATCACCACCTGATTGACAGACATTTGTTAACACAATTGGAAATCCACTGAATGCTGTATCAAAGTAGGACCATTGCATCGCCAGTGACCACTGCAGAAACCTGATGTGGTACCTTGCCAGGGAACCAAGCAGATGAAGGTTGCTGTGTCCCAAGAACTTGAGAGAAAGGGAAGCTAGAGGTTTTCAGTAAGGGAATAAAGAAATGGCTAGAACTCACAAGGTCAAAACTCTGGAAACTGAAGTCTTGCAATCTGATAAACTGTGTCTAAATGGCAACTTATGAACTCTACCATTCCCACAGGAGAGATGCTGGACATGAGCCATGCAGTTCCTTGGGAATCACGATAAACTTTCAGGAATAAGGTGCTCCTGGCTCTAACAATGCTCTCATGGTGGTGGCTAACAGCCAACTATCCAGCTAAGGGAAGACTTGGAACCCCTGCAGCCTGAGACAGGCTGCCACAACTGACATGCATCTGGTGAACACTCAGGTGAGGTGAAAAGACCAAAGAGCAGTACTCTGAACTGATGACAGCTGGAAGTGCAGAAATCTCCTGGAATGCTTCGCTCTGTTTATGTGATGGTAGGCGTCCCTGAGATCAGTCAAGCACATCCAGTCATCATCCTTCAAGGGAGGCAAAATGTAATGCATTGTGACCATCCAGAATGTGGTCTGTTTAACAAAATGATTCAACTTGCTAAACTCCAGAATTGGCCTGATGTTCTTTTTCTTTTTTGGAACTAAAGCTTGAATAAAAAACTAAGCTTGAATAGTCCCTGGATCCACACTGTTTTGGTGGGATGTCTTGGATGACTATCTAAAAGCCATCAATGGCTGCATCTTTTCTGTAACAGGGTGGCACACCTGGAAGATGTTTGGAATTTCCAAAAATGGAATTGTATAGCCTCTAAATATGACTCGTGACACTCATGCACCCAAGGTGATGGCCACCCAAACTACTCTGTGTACAGCCCAACAACCCAGAGTGCCTCCAAAGCCAGACAGCTGGGCGACCCCCTCAGGGTCACTGAATGGGCCTCTAGAAGACGGCTCTGTGAAAGCCCTGGTTCTGCAGACCGCTCCTGCAGTAAGGGAGACCCCCACTGTGGTTATCGCTCTGGCACCCTCAGAAGACAAGTCTGCTGTGCATTCCTTAAAAAAATGGGACACATTTCCCCCTTCTGGTTCCAAAAGAAGGTCCACGGAGGGATAGCAAAATGTACTCCAGCAGTAGACATCTTCCATTCTTGGTCAAAGTGTCTAACCTTAGGCTCAAAAAGTGAGGAACAGTCAAAGGGGCCATTAATAAAGGATGCCTTGAAGCAGTCCGCAGAAAGTACAGTTGTGTACACTTACCATAAATGTAGATGTTCAAGTGTGTTCACTGTTGCAGTCATTACATTTGGATAATCCTGCTGGCAGGTTGCCTTCAGCTGGCCTGAATTCCAAAGTCTTGGGTCCTGCGTCAGCAGCTGTCACCCCCTCCCTGACGTCTGGTCATCAGGGGTATAAAAGAAGCAGCCGATGCCATTTTCTTTAGTTTTTCTTGCCCCAGATGTCAGGTGCCCCCCAAAAGGGTAGCCAAAATTTATATGTATAATTACATGCACCAATATAAAAATTTACCTTCATCTACAAGCAAATACACCACATAGGTTGTATAAATCAGAGAAGGAAAGATAGGTTCCATCAGAAGAGAAGGGGGATGGTGGGTAACCTGGTCTGCAACAGTGAATACACTCGAACATCTACATTTATGGTAAGTGTACACAACTGTACTATGTTCTTAGTGTTTCACTGTTGCAGTCATTACATTTGGGTAGAGTCCCAAAGCTAAGGTTGGGAGGCAGGAGCTAAACAACATTAGGAGCGTCTATGAGACCCTGTAGAACTGCAGTGGAAAAGCCTGCCCTGGATTTAGAGTAGGATGGCAGATGATAGTGCTTTGTAAAGGTGTGCACTGAACTCCAAGTAGCAGCCTCTAAAATGTCCTTGGTAGGTACTCCCCTGAGACAGGCTGCTTAAGTGGTTGCAGCTCTGGTTGTGTGTGGCCTAATGCCCTGAGGTACTGGCTTGCCATGGTGTACATAGCAGAAAAGAATGCAGTGGCCTATCCACTTTGAAATAGTCTGCTTTGAGATGGCCTTTCATTGTGCTCCTGCAGCATATGTCACTAGTAATTGCTCTGCCTTTCTGAAAACTTTGGTTCTGTCCAAGTAGAATCTAAGCTGTCTGTGTACATCCAAAGAATGCAGAATTCTCTCCCCCTTGTTCTATGGATTTGGATAGAAGGTTGGCAGGTGAATGGTTTTGGTTGAGAGCCACACTGGACACCACCTTAGGCATAAAAGTTGGGTTTGTCCACAGATAGACCGTCTGGATAAAAAATGATAAAAGATTCCACAGCCATGAGTGCATGTAGCTCTGAAACTCGTCTTGCAGAAGTTATTGCTAGGAGCAGAGCTGTTTTTCAAGATAAAAACTTTATATCAGCAGTAGCAGCTGGCTCGAAAGGAGGCAGGGTGAGTTTTTCCAAGACATAGTTGAGGTCCCATGCAGTCACTGGTGATCTCCTTGGAGGTCTTAAATTTTTGGCTCCTCTGAGGTACTGCTTTAATAAGGGATGAGAAAAGATTGGTGGCTCTACATTGTAATGAGCCAAAATGGCAAAGGCATGAATTTTAATAGAGGAAAAAGATGGGCCTTTGTCCAGCATCTCAGTTAAGTATTGCAAAATCTGAGGAATATTTGGAACAGCTGTATCAGTTCCTTGTGCCTGGTTCCAAGCACAGAATCTCTTCCATTTTCCATCATAAGATTTTCTAGTACTAGGTCTTCTGGCTTTCAAAATGACATCCATCACAGCTTTACTGAGAGGTGTGTTTTGTATGACATTATTCGCCATGCTGTCAGGTTTAAAGTTCTGAGTTGGCTGTGCAGGATCTGACTGCTTTGCTGGGACAGTAGATGAGGTATTTGAGGTAAGGTCCAAGCTGGGCATTGAGACAAGCTCCTCAGTATTGGATACCAGTACTGGTGGGGCCAGTATGGGGCAATCAGTATTCAATCTTTGGCTTGTCCTGTCCGACCTTTAGGAATACCTTGGGGAAGAGAGGCAGGGGGGGAAATGCATATACTGATAGGGTGTCCATTTTCCATGCTTGTCTGTGATAAATCCTTGTGCAGAATCTTTTTAGTTGGTAGTTGTGTGGGGAGGCAAATAGATCTATGTCCAGGCATCCCCATTTCTTTATCATGCTGAAAACTTGTTGATCCAGGTGCCACTCATGGGGATCCATGAGGTTTCTGCTTAGTTCGTCTGCCAGAGTATTTCTCCTTCCTGGCAGGAATAGTGCCTGCAGATGTACATGGTAAGTCAATGCTGTGTCCCACAGTCATGGCTAGTCTGCAAAGGGGTAAGAATGTGTTCCCCCCTGCTTGTTTATATACCACATGTCTGTGGTGTTGTCTGTCTATCAGTAGTTGTCCTAGATGAAGCAGGTCCTTGAAGGCTGTCAGGGCATTTTGAACTACTAGCATCTCTTTTTGATTGATATGTAGATGCATTTAGTTTGATGTCCATGTCCCTTGAATGATTCTTCCTGCCATGTGGGCCCCCCAAGCATAATCTGATGCATCTGTTGTTAGTGTCTGCCTGGCTGGGGGTAATGTGAATGGCTGTCCCTTGTTTTGGTGGCAAGCCTTTGCCCACCATCGAAACTCCTGTTGCAGGCAGGGAATGAGAGTAATCATAGTTTCCAGGCTGTGGCAATGTTGAGTCCAAACACTTTTTAGGTACCATTGAAGTTTCCTCATATGCAGTCTTGCATATGGAATTAGTAGGATGCAGGATGCCATGAAGCCCAAAGCCTGCAGAATTTTTCTTGCAGATAACTGGGCCTTTGTTGCCAACATTTTGAAATAGGTAGTCAGTTGCCTTTGTCTGGCGTGAGATAAGCCATCTGAGCAGTTGTATTTAAGCTTGCACCCAGGAATATTCTCTCTTGAGAGGGTACTAGTTTTGATTTCTTTTCATTGACTGTGTACCCTAGGCATGTTAGAAGTCTTTTCACAAATGCCAGATGCTGTAGAAAAATGTCCTTGTTCTCTGCTTGAATTAGACAGTCGTCCAAGTAAGGATATATTTGTATTCCTCTGTCTGCAGAATGCAATTACTGATGCCAGGCACTTTGTAAAGACCCTGGGCGCAGTAGATAAGCCAAAGGGCAGTGTAGAGAATTGGTAATGCATTGAGCCAGCCTTGAATCTGAGGTATCTTCTGCATATTTGTCTGATTGGGACATGCAGGTATGCCTCTTTTAGGTCTAAAGTCACAAGCCAAATGTTCTTGCCCAGCATGGGCAGAAGCTGCTGCAAAGTCAACATCTTGAATTTTGGTATATCCAGGAATGTGTTCAAAATAGATAAGACCTGTCCTTTCTGGGTACCAAGAACAGTCGAGTAAAATCCTTGTCCCTGCTCTTGCTCTGGTACTTGTTGAATGGCCCCCATGTCCATGAGGTATGAGACTTGTTTTTGTGCCTCTGCCCATTGATTTTTTGGCAGATCTGGCCCGCCATTTGCCTTTGGCAGGGTATGGAAATGGAACTTGTAGCCTTGTGACACGATATTCAGGACCCACTTGTCCTGGGTTATAATGTGCCAATTTTGAGGAAAAGTGTGCTAATTTTCCCCCTAAGGGTGCTGCCAGGAGATAAGTGCTTTGGTGCATGCAGGGGGAAGTCATTGGGACTGTTTCCTGTATGGTTGTGATTTGTCTTCTGCAACTTTGGAGGGAGAAGCCTCCCATTGGTTTGGGCGGTATGACCCTTGCACCTGGGATCTGCCTCTAGGGTGTCGGGATCTGCCCCTCTGAGGTCTGTCTGACACAGGAAAGGACCAATTCTTTGTTGGCCAGTGTCTACTAAACCTAGGTGGCTGTACTTGTAAAAAATGTTTAACCGTTTGCATAGATTTAGCTTTGTCCTCCATTTTAACACCTCTTCTGCCTTAACACCAAACAAAGTATCATGCTGTAATGGTGTATCTAATAATTTAGCTTTAACATGATCAGGCAGATTTTGTTCCTTTAACCAAGCATGCCTCCTAATTACAGAACCTGTGACTGTGGCCCTGCAGGAGGCCTCTAAAGAATCAAAACCACATTGCAAAGTATGCTTTCCAACTTGTTCAGCTGCATGCAATAAATCATGCATTTCCTTGTTTTCTGCACATTCAGAGTTTAACATTTTCTGTTTAAGCAATGCCATAACATGTTGCTGATATTTGAGCATGTGAAACTGACAGTTTAAGGCCCTTAAAGCCAAGGTAGCAGATGTGTAAACCTTTTTTTCCCCATCTATCCAGTGCCCTAGAATCTCTGTCAGAGGGGGTAGGGTTTTTTGCAGCGGAAGTCTCAACTGCTTTGGGACCCTGAGAAATAGTTTCTGGGTCTGCAGCAGGGTTTTTAAAAAGGAATTTATGAGTCAGGAACCCTGTAATATATGTCAGGCTTAACAGGAGCTGGAGGCAAGGAGTCAGGGGTAAGACTAGACTCCGAAAACACCTCTACAATGTCTAACACAGGTGGGATGGCTAGTGGCTTGTGTTGAGGTAGTAAAATGAAATCCCTGAGCCTCTTTTTAGATTCTGAAAAATCTTGGCTCTCCCAGTGGAAATGCTCCCTCATGGTATGCAAGGTTTCCCCAAAAGAATAGTCCTGTGGAGGAGAAGCTGAAGGTATAGATTCTTCAGCATCAGAATCCTCATAGGGGGGGGGACAGAATATTCCTGATCAGAAGAGGAATCAGAAGAAATGGAAACCTGATCTGAAGATTCATAGTCAGTCTCTTGCCTAGGCCTCTTTTCAGGAGGGGGATGGGAACCCCTGATCAAGGTAATCAAGTCTACGGCCATTTTGAGCATCTTGTTTTTTGGGCATAGAAGCCTGATCACATGGCTCTCGAGTTTCTTTGCTTTGGAAGGTGCTTTAGTGTTTGCCTTTGAAGCTAAAGTTGGTTTGATGTAAAAATGTTTAGGTCTGAATACACCCTCAGAAGCCGGTGCCTGCTCAGCGGCTCCGGACCCATCTGAAGGGATAATATCTGAAGCGCCAATACCTTGAGTTTCCAGTGGCATGGCCGACTCCACGTGGGAGTCAGTAGTGGCCTGTGAGACTAAAGTAGTGGGCATCAGGGGCTGTGAAAGCGCCTCACTGAGGACCGGCGAACCAGCGACTGGCTTAGGAGAAGCTTTGTCGTCGGTTTTGGGCCTCGGTTGCCTCTTTCCTTTGAGTTTTTTTGTGAACTCCGGCAGTCAGATGGCTATCAGACGACACTTCTGGATAATTAAACAGACGTCCAAAATAATTTAAAGCAAAATCATACAGACGCTTAATAGTACGTTGGTTAAATCTAGCACAACACCGACAACCAGAAACGTTGTGATCAGGGCCTAGACAAGGAATACAGTAAGAATGAAAATCCTTATGCGGTATTTGCTTCCCACAAGAAATACAATTAACTTTTGTCTGACATCGGTCTGGAGCAAGAAAAAAGTTTCCCCAATGGGGTACTTAGCTTTATTGAAGACTTCGGATCTGAAACTCTAACACGAAAATCTCAGGAGTCGGCAGACAGGCACTTGCGAACTGCTTCTGCTTCTGGCACCGCGCGGCAAGAAAGACTGGAGAAAATGGCGTCGGCTGCTTTTTTTATACCCCTGATGATCTGATGTCAGGAAGGGGGCGACAGCAGCTGATGCAGGACCCAAGACTTTGGAATTCAGGCCAGCTGAGGGCAACCTGCCAGCAGGGTTACCCAAATGTAATGACTGCAACAGTGAAACACGAAGAACATTTACACAGCCTCATCCAATCATGGCGATGCATGGCAATGCCACTCCCAGCAGCTCATGATGTGCCATCAGTGTTAAAAAGCAGATGCATGGACACACTGGCAATAGGTTGTAAGGTGGATGACTGAGATTCCAAAGTCTTGAGACTCCAGAGTCTGCTGTGTCTTAACTATCCTTGCCAGTTCCAACATAATGTCACACTGAAGTGTGGGGTCAAGTGAGCAAGATAGTTCAAAGCCCTCAATGTGAACGTGGATGGAGTGCTAACCCAACCAATCCAACACTAAAAACTCCCTTATTTGGGAGATGAGCTGAGGAACTCTCTTCCGAGATTTCCATCTTAGTGGCCATCAGAAATGCATCAATGGCCAGACCTTTAATCCAGTGTTGCTGGACCATGAGAGGGGCAAAAAATCTTGCCTGGTTTGTCATGGATTAGTTCTACTGTATCCACACCCTCTGGGACACCAAGTCAATAAGGACATCTGGAGGGGGAGCCACGCAGGACGTGTATGGGCCCACCTCAAAGGCATCCAAAAATACCAACTTGTCCAAAGACAGGGCTTTGATAGTCTAAGCCTTGTGTTGGCAAAGCAACTCCAAAAGGTTATCAAAGGAGGGATTCTTTGGGGGCGGGAATTAGGGGAACCCCCTTCCTTCAAGGTTAGTATCCCTCAGTGAGGGATTCTTCAGGAGAATCCAGGTGATTGTTCTTGCATCACCCTTTCCCAAAACTTCCTGCCTTGCAGAATCTGGGAGGGACAGAAGAGGCAGGTAGCCCCAAAGGTATGACAGACTGGAGACCACCAGAGATGGGCTGTCCCAGAGCAGACTGAAGTCTCTCCACAAATGCAGATGTTGAAGAGAAAGTGATATCAGTTGAAGCTGAACACTCCTGACAGAACATTCACGTTGACATCAAAGGCAGAAACTGAAGCAGACCACCAGGAACCTGTAGATCTAGGATCCAAATATCCCAAGGATACACCAGACTCTAGTGCTGCTCCAATCTGCCCCAGCTCCAAGATCGGAGCTGAACTGTCAAAAAACAAGACACCCAAGTGGGAAGGATGATCAGGAAAATAACATAACCCTGAAACCTCCACCTCAATGTGTCGGCTTCCAAGGTCCACTTGGCTAAGACATGCCAGAGTCAAGGAAACCAAGGTATGGGTAGGAGATGAAAACGGCCAAGCTGTTGGATCCGATGCTAGGGCAGGAAAGGCAACTGGCTCCAATGACCTCAAAACTGTAGGGACAGAGGGAGGAAACCAACAGAATCTGTCCTGATTGCATTTGTGCCTGTAAAAAATGACTACATCAGCTGCTCCAAGTCAGGTCTTAAACTCTCAACCAAAGTGGATGACTAAGATGACGTCACAGATGGAAGTTTGGTGGTTCACCTACTGGACAACGCCTCTAATAACGGAATCTAAACCGCAAAAACTCAGATCTGCGGTGGAGGAATGGGATGACTCCAGTGAGGTCTCTTGCAGAACAGAAGGGGAGAAGGGAGAAAGTCCTGCCCAAGGGAGCTTCCCTTGACAAGAAAGAGCTCTTGACACTAACAGTGGGATAAGGATCCTTATCTGCAGTTGGTGTCAAAGGTGATTGGGTCTGTGGTGTCAGAGCCAAGGGTCTTGGGACCTTCATATCTGGCAGACCACAAGAGGAGGGGGCTGATCATTTTCAGTTCTCCTTCAAAGGTTTGGGATCCTTAACTCATTCACTCCAGAGCAGCTCAGAAGAAGCAGCCTGCTTAATTCCACCACAGAACAACAATGCAGCCTGAGCTCATTTTCAGAAAATCCATTTGTAATACCATACAGAAAACAAATGTTCATAACTCTATAAGAGCTAGACTAAAAATGTAAATGTGAAAGTTGTTCAGCAGACACTGACCTTTCCAACAGTGTAAATGTTGATACTGCACATCAAAGTCATTATTAAATATTTGGCAAGGAATGCTGATAGTGCATATTTTTTACCTTTTTGGAAAAGCAAAGCACAATATCTTAGTCAATGTACCATGCAGACCAATATAATTTGAATTTAATTTGTTAGTATGAATGTCAGCTTTATAATGATACCTTAGTCATTAATGTGTGAGGCTCCTTTCTTGAGATATTCACAGAAATATGAATATATTTCTCATAATTGATAAACAAAGCATAATATCTCATCACCTGTAACAGACAGAGCCTACATATCAGTGTAGAAGTTGTGCAACTGAATGTCAGCTTCAAAATGATGCATCATTTGTGTGATCACCATGCTCCCTTGCAAAGATATGGGCATAATAATGAGAAGTATTGTAAATGTATAATTTTCATAATCGTACAAGACTAAACAAAACTATATCTGTACATGTGTACAGCGCACAGACAGTTCTTTTACCATGTTATAAGGAGTAACACTGTCTTCAAAATGAGGTATTACTTGGCACACTGACATGCTCCCTTGCAAAGTTATTTACCAAAATATGAAAAAATTCAATTTCCATAACCTAATTCCAAACAAAATTTGATATCTGCACACGTGTCCAACATACAGGCAAATTCTTTTACCATGTTGGAACCAGCAATACTGTCTTCAAAATGAGGTATTACTTGGCACATGCAGATGCTCCCTTGCAAAGTTATCTACCAAAATATGAAAAAAAATAATTTCCATAACCCAAGTCCGAAACAAACTTTGATATCTGCACGAGTACAATATACAGGCACCATTCTTTTACCATGTCAGAACTATCAATACTGTTTTCAAAATGAGATATTACTTAGCACATTCAGATGCTCCCTTGCAAAGTTATTTACCAAAATATGAAAAAAAAATCATAACTTTGATGACCTAAGTCCGAAACAAACTGATATCTGCACACGAGTACAACATACAGGCACAATTCTTGTACCATGTTGGAACCAGCAATGTCTTCAAAATGAGGCATTACTTGGCACATTCAGATGCTCCCTTGCAAAGTTATTTATTAAAATATGAAAATGAAGCTGGAGAGATAGGTATGTATCCCACAAACTACTGCATCTATTGAACAGGCTGCCCCTCCATGTGAAGCAGAGTTCCTCCCTAACCCAAGGCATGTGCAACTTGGAGAATTGGATATGAAACTGGAAATACATGCCTGGTGTGGCACCTATGTGTCTAATGGACAGAGGTAACCTGTAAATGGTGCATCTCCCAGACCCATGCTTACCCGTCACAAGGGTATCAGATCTTGTCAGATAGCTTCCCTGGTCAAGGATAACACAGATGGAACATTACAGATAGTACATAACTTATTTTTCTTATGCTGCCAATTTTCATTCTATCCTCCACCTTGTGGGCCTTAGTCCCGAGCTACCTTAGACCCCGGGTAGCTCACCAAGTAGATATGCAAGTACTCTAACAGAAGACATATGCCTCACAGATATCACCCACCAAGATATGTGTAAATATATTTAATAATAAACAGTAAAAGAAGACGTCTCTAATCAGTAACGCAACAAAATGACTTCACATGTCAAAAGCAGAGGAAATATTTTACCATAACAGTGCAGGATAGTCTCAAATAAATACAGACAACATATGAGTTGGATACTGTCATTGCCTTGTAAGTCAAAAAGTAAATACTGTACAATATATTCTTCCACATACACACAAATGAACAAAGTATTAATGTATACTCCTAAGGGACTCATTCTGTAGTATAGCAGATGACCTTAATAATGTATAAGAAAAGCATTAAATAGTTTATACTCTCAACACAAAACAGACCAGGTAAAAAGCAAACATCAGAGAAGGTAAATAAAGAAATAGAAATTGTAAAAATGATAGAAACTGGGGGAGGGGGAATTGCAGTGACTCCAAGTGGAAAAAACAAACAAATCTGGCTTGTGCATTCATGAATGTGATAACTTCTATGTATGTGAATAACAGTGAGAGCTGCTGAGAGTTTTGCCTGAAAAGTGATAATGATGCCTGGCTATATTGTAACTGTAGTGTGATAATGAGGTGGCCCTTCTCAGTATGGAGAACATCGATGTCTGTGCTGTGACTGAAACCTGGTTCAAGGCTCCCGAGAGCACCCCGGCACTATCAGGTTTTACCTCATATCATGCGTTCCGGCCCCAAAATCCAGACAACACCAAGAAAGGAGGGGGGGTGTCTATATTCATCAAGGACACCCACACCTCAAGGTTGGTGGCAACGCACGATGCATCGGAAACCATCCAGGTGCAATTAACCATAGGCAAGACTGCTCTGCAATTTGTAGCATGTTACAGGCCACCCTCTCAATCTCAGGAACCTCACATAGCTTTCCTGAAAACACTGGAGGGGATAAATGTATCTCCAAATACCATCATACTAGGTGACTTCAACTACCCGAATATAGACTGGGATCACTACTCAAGCCCCAAACTCTAGCCCAAAGGTTCCTAGAGTTCATAAACTCAAATGCCATGGAACAACTAGTCACCATCCCCACAAGAGGAGAAAACATACTAGATCTCATCATCACGAACATGGGGTCACAATGTTCAACACCGGAAGTATACCCCTCACTGGTGAGATCAGACCATAAACTAATCTCACTGGAAGTCCACATCCCGCCCCCACCTGAGATAAAAAAGACCACAGTGAAGAACTTCTCAAAAGCTGACTTCACACTTCTAAAGACTGGTGTGGTCTCTTAAGGCCCCCGAGCCTGCGGAAACCATTACTCAAGCCGCTGAATCACTTACAAATGCCTTCTACCAGCACCTACAGGACTGCATGGCTCAGGCAATCCCAAACAAAACAAAGACTCTCTGTACCAAAGGCAAGCGTCCAGTCTGGTGGACCCCAGCCATAAACAAGCTCTACAACAAAAGGAGGAAGCTACTACAAGATGGAGCAAAATCCTTAAAAGGGAAAACACCTTTGATCATTATAAGTAAAAAACTAAGATGTCTCATAAAATCATCCAAGGCAAATTTTGAGAGAAAAGTCGCTAAGGACTCAAAAGACAATCATAAGGCCTTCTTTAGCTATGTTAGAAACCTGGGAGGAAACTCCCAGATATGCTCAGAATTAGTTCAAAATGATGTAAAAATTACTGAACCTACAGACATTGCCAACATACTGGCTGACAGGTTCAGTGCAAACTCCCATAAGGTGAGATATCTATACCAGAGGATTGTAGCCCCCCAAACATCTCTAATGCTCAGGTGGGAACTGCTCTCTCCAAGGCAAAAAACACAGCATCCATGGGACCAGATGGTGTCCCCGGTTGTGTGCTCCATGAACTCAATGAGGAATTAAACCCGCAGTTAGGGCAGCTGTTTAATCTTAGCCTCACCTCAGGATACGTGCCTAAGGAGTGGCGTACGGCAACTGTGGTCCCACTTCACAAAGGTGGTGCCTCCACCAACCCTGGAAATTACCGTCCCATCAGCTTGACAAGCCTGATCTGCAAAGCTATGGAGAGGATCATAATGGAACTCATAAATAAAGACATAGGGGACTTGCAGACTTTGGATCCGACCCAGTTTGGCTTTGTCAAAGGCAGATCATGCCTTTTAAACTTGGTTGACTTTTTTGAAACACTCACCAAGGCCATTGATGAGGGAAAGGCAGTCCACACAGCCTACCTTGACCTGGCAAAGGCTTTCGACACAATACCCCACTCAGGTATCATTGAAAAACTCATCAGCTTAAATGTAAACCCATACGTCACAAGATGGGTTGCAAACTGGCTAAGTGACCAAACCCACAGGGTCAGAGTTGCTGGTGCCATGTCAGACTCAAAGCCTGTCACAAGTGGTGTCCCACAGAGCTCAGTCCTGGGCCCACTCCTGTTCGGCATCTACTTTTCAGAAGTACAAGCAAACACAGGAGGATTATGGCTGACAAAATTTGCAGATGACTGCAAACTGGGTGCCATAGTTGAGAACACATCTGAGACAGATATCCTTCAGAAGGGTCTTATAGAAACAGATAACTGGTGCCAGAGCCATGGCCTAAAGTTAAACGCCAAAAAATGCATAGTCATACCCTTCGGGAAAAACAAGGTTACCCCTAGCTACCATATAGGCGGCAACCCACTAAGCACAGAAGAGGTTATCAGGGATCTGGGGACCCAGGTTGACAGTAACCTTTCATTTGACACGCTGCCAAAGTAGTTAGGAAGACCTTCTACATTGCCCACCTGATCATGAAGGGATTCACATCTAGATCAAGGGAGGTCATCGTCCCACTGTACTCATCAGACCAATGATTGAGTACAATGCCCCATTCGGAATGTATCTGACACGACACCTGCAGCAACTGGAAAGGCCCCAAAAGTTCCTCACCAAAAGGATAAAGGGTCTCAAAAGTATGTCCTATGCTGCCCGACTGAAGGAACTCCAGCTCTATTCAGTCGCTTACCATCTGCTCAGAGGTGACCTGTGCCTGACATACAAGGCCATGTCCAACCCAGAATTGATGAACATGCTTCACCTCAAAAAATCTAGATCCCTCAGAACTACAAGGGCGGGAGACTTAAACCTTGACATGGTTATTAATAGGACGTGCTGGAGGGACAGATTCATCACCCAGAGACTCCCTATGGTGTGGAACAAAATCCCGGTACATGTGAGGCAGAGCACCTCGCTGGCTTTGTTCAAGAGAAATCTTGACCAATGGATGGGAGATCGCAGATATACCCCAGGGATTATCTCAGTGTCACTGCTTGAGAGAGGCACAGCAAAATAATGGGCATAGTATCCTCCAAACTAAAGGGGTGGCGAAAGCCACAAAACTCTGGGCTAGGCTTATAAATGCCCTTGGGCAGATAGCCTAGTATGAACCTATGTGCAAACTTATGCATGCTGAGAGACAAGTGATAATTGCTGCACATAACCTGTTGAGTAGGCATTCATTACATTACCTTGTGCAGCTGTTATGTAATACAGACTCATCAGTAAGGAGAAGACCTGAGTAATTCAGTCAAATAGTATAACACTTAGATATTGAGCCCTTCCTCCCACCTAAATTCCACAAATGGCTGACAAAGCCAAGAAAAAAGCACAAAACATATGACAGCACCATGCTTGTAATAGCTAATAAGTTGGAGACATCTACAAGAAATTCATTATAGGAAATTTGGCTAGAATTAGTCGCATAAGTATGTAGTGGCACATATGCTGTGTGAAATACCATAAATAACAATATTTCTGTAGGTCAAAATCATACAGAAATGGGTAGCAGAACCAAATACTGACAGGAAATAGAGGAAATAGTAGTCAAATCAGGTTTCTGTTGTATACTGTACCTTACACCAGATAATATACAGATAGGGAGTAAAGGTGGAAATGTCTGAATTTACATTAAAAAATATATCTCATGCTTGGTCAAACAGGACAATGACCTTGAGCTTCTCAGTCTTCAAATGACCATCAGCCAAATACCATACCAATTCTTTGCAAGCTATAGGTCCCCCTCTATGAATCATGAACCCCATGGAAACACTATATATATAAAAAGTAGTGTTAGACAAGAAAGAAAATGTCAGCTGAAAAGTGTAAGACAAGCATTTACATAACCTAATATTCTAGTCATAGGTGACTCTGTAGTGAGGCATACAGCTGCACTGCACACAAACCAGGTTGAATAAGGAAAAAAGGTACTTGCGTATTATCGCAACCACACTGCAAGCCTGGGATAATTTGTGATGTTTTGGAGAAATGTTTAATGTTAACCTCAGATGGGGTGTGTAAACTCCTGACTACTATTCTGTGATATTACTTGTGAACCCTGACCTGAAGAGGGATAAGGGAAAAATGCCTCTCCCTGGGAAGCGTCCTTTACCGATGATTTTCAGCTGTCATGTCCGAAGGCAATAATCAGTCAGGAATGAGTAAAGCAGGGACTTTTACTAAAGAAAACCTTGTTTCTAGCTATACCATTTCAGTGATTCCCCCAAATTAGGCACAAAGTCTAAAAACACGCATCTGGTTGTCTCCCTCAAATATTTAAGTCTCAGCTGGTAACTGCAGATAACTAAGGGGGGAGAATGGGACACAATGCAACAGAGGTACTTAACCTTATATGTGCAGACTCATTGTAAGCACACAAATCACATGAGGAGTGCCCTTTTAAAAACAAACGATGGATCCCAATTATACAATAAAACTAGCATTTAACATTACCGGTGCCAAACAGCAGCGGGTCTTGCTGGTTTTGCTGTGATGCAGTTATGAGTAGAACAGTAGCAGATGAATTAATCTCAAGCTTCAGGGTGCCCCATGTGGACAACTGCTACTGTCATGCCTTGTACGCATAATTTTTAAAATACAGCAGTCTTACACAGGGAAGTAAAAATGTACTCAGTTTTATAAATGAGTAGGTGCCACACTTCCCAAGTAACTCTGACATTTGTTCGGCAGGAGAAGGCCCTGGAATTGAGCCATTTCTCCTGCTCTAAAATGTGGTTGCGATAATACGCAAGCACCGGAAAAAGTGACAGTTAATTGTCCAGGGCTAGGATTTGCCAGACCACACAGGCACTCAAATCCTTACATGGCAGCTGCAAGTATGACTCTGTTAAAAGTACATGTGGGTGTTAACCTGAGATGAATCTCCCTAGCCTATACAAAGAGAGAGAATGGTGAAACACTCTACATGACCTAGGCAGGTATGAAGCTAGTACTATGCACCAGTCTTCCTTCTGCAAGAATGATAGCTCATTATGAACAAAGAAAAAACTGCAGTACAAACTCTAAGAACACACTGTCTTGGTGGAATCACAGTAGGTTCATACTAGGCTATCTGCCCTGGGGCAATTATAAGCCTAGCCCGATTTTGTTTGGCTTACGCCACCCCTTGATTTGAGTATACTGTGCCCTTTTTAAGGTTTAGTTTGCTGTGCCTCTAATAGTGACACGGAAGTAATCCCCGGGACAAACCTACAATCCCCCATCCACTCAAGATTCTTCTTGAAGAGATTCAGTGAGGTGCTCTGCCTAACATGAATTGGAATTCTATTCCAGAGCGAAGGGAGCCTCTGGGTTATGAATCTGTCCCTCCAGCAAGTTCTATTTATTTCAGTGCTGAGGTTCAAGTCCCTCGAGCGTGTGGCTCTAAGGGATTTAGATTTACTGAGGTGGAGCATGTCCATTAATTCTGGATTGGACATAGCTTTATATGTCAGGCATAGATCGCCTCGAAGTAGGCGGTATGCAACTGAGTAGAGCTGGAGTTTTTTTAACAGAGCAGCATATGGCATCTGTTTGAGTCCCTTGATCCTCTTGGTGAGGTACTTTTGGGGTCTTTCTAATTGCTGCAGGTGTCAGGTAAGGTACATCCCAAAAGGGGCATTGTATTCTATGATGGGCCTGATGAGGGATGAATAAAGGGGCACGATTACCTCTCTTGATCTAGAGGTGAATCCTTTCATGATGAGATGGGCTATGTAAAAGGTCTTTCTAACCACTTTGGCAATGTGGTTGTCAAAGGAGAGATTGCTATCAACTTGGGTCCCCAAATCCCTAATTTCTTTCTCTGTATTTAATGGGTTACCGCCTATGTGGCAATTTGTGGGCACATTGTTTTTGCCAAAGGGTATGACTATACACTTTTTGGCATTTAGCTTTAGACCATGGCTCTGGCACCAGTTATCTGTCTCTGTGAGACCTTTTTGAAGGATGTTTGTGTCAGCTGGAGAGTTGATTATGGCGCCTAGTTTGCAGTAGTCTGCGAACTTGGTGAGCCATAGTCCTCCCACGTTGGCCTGTACCTCGGAAAAGTATATACCGAACAAGAGCGGTCCCAGGACAGAACCTTGTGGGACGCCACTTGTGACCGGTTTCGAGTCTGACATGGCTCCAGCAACTCTCACTCTGTGGGTTCTGTCTTTGAGCCAGTTTGCAACCCATCTTGTGACATATGGGGTTTATATTTAAGCTGGATAGCTTATCTATGATGCCCGAGTGGGGTAGTGTGTCAAATGCCTTTGCTAGGTCCAGATAGGCTGTGTGGACTATCTTCCCTTCATCTATGGCTTTGGTGACTGTTTCGAAGAAGTCAACCAGATTCAAAAGGGAGGATCTGCCCTTGAAGCCGAACTGGGTAGAATCTAGTGTCTGTAGGTCCCCAATGTCTTTGTTTATAAGCTCCATGATGATCCTCTCCATAGCCTTGCAGACTAAGCTAGTCAGGCTTATGGGGCAATAGTTTCCAGGGTCCGTAGAGGCTCCACCTTTGTCGAGTGGGACCACTGTTGCTGTACGCCATTCTGTGGGCACATATCCTGTAGTGAGGCTGAGATTGTCCAGCTGTTTTATTTGAGGGATTAGTTCTTCTTGGAGTTCATGTAGGACACAACCCGGGATGCCATCTGGTCCCATGGAAGCAGTGTTTTTTTGCTTTGGAGAGGGCAGCCTTCACCTGAGCATCAGAGATGTTTGGGAGGCAGCCCTCTGCCGGGATAGATACTTGCTCTTTTTTTGGGGGGGGGGTGGAGAAGTTTGCACTGAACCTGTCTGCCAAGATATTGGCGATGTCTGTGGGTTCAGCGTATTTTTTGTCGTTTAGAATCAACTCAGAACAAGTCTGGGAGTTGCATCCCAGGTTCCTAACAACTGAAAAAAGCCTTATGATCGTCTTTACTGTCCTGAGCAATTTTTCTCTCGAAGCTGGCCTTGGAGGATTTTGAGAGGGATTGTAATGTTTTGCTAGTACTGATCAGAGATGCCTTTCCTATTAGGGATTTTGCTCTATCATGTAGTATCTTCCTCCTTCTGTTGTACAGTTTATTTATGGCTGGGGTCCACCAGACTGGACGCCTGTTTTTGGATGTTTGGGTTTTGTTTTTGTTTGGGATAGCATGATCCATGCATTCCTGGAGATGTCCGTAGAATGCATTTATATAGGATTCTGCAGTTTGGGCCGTAGTTTCCACTGGCCCTGGGGCCTTGAAGGATTCCACTTCAGTTTTGAGAAGTGAAAAGTTTGCTTTTGAGAAGTTTTTCACTGTGGTTTTCTGGGCAGGGGGTGGGGTCGGGATGTGGACATCCAGTGAAATTAATTTATGGTCTGATCTTACCAATGAGGGATATACTTCAGGTGTGGAGCATAGAGTCCCCATGTTGGTAATGATCAGGTCTAGTATGTTATCCCCTCTTGTGAGAGTGGTGACTAGTTGTTCCATGGCATTTGAGTTTATAATTTCCAGGAACCTTTGGGCTAAGGTGCTGGGGCTTGAGTAGTGCTCCCAGTCTATGTTTGGTAGTTGAAGTCGCCCAATATAATGGTGTTCGGAGAGATCTTCATGTTCTCCAATGTTTTCAGGAAAGCAGAGTGGGATTCCTGACTTTGAGAGGGTGGTCTGTAGGATGCTATAAACTGAAAAGCAGTCTTGCCCACTGTTAGTTGCACATGGATGGTCTCCGATACTTCGTGCAATGCCACTAACCTGGAGGTGTGGATATCCTTGATAAATATGGAAACTTCCCCTCCTTTTGTGGTTCGGTCCAGGATTTGGGGCCGAAAAGCATGATACGAGGTATAACCTGGTGTGAAATAAGGTTTGTAACAAAAAGAATTGAATAACAGCCACCTGTTATCTCCCTAGCCTATATGAAGAGAGATAATGGTGAGATAATGGTGAAACTAACTACATGACCTAGGCAGGTATGAGGCTAGTACTACGCACCAGTCTTCCTTCTGCAAGAATGACACCTAAATATGAACAAAAATAAGAAATTGTAGTACAACCCGAAAAGCAGACTGTCGTGGTGGAATCACAGTACAAATAAGGTTTGTAACAAAAATAAGTGAATATAAAGGGCAATATATTCATGGGTAATTACTACTGCACTAGTTTATGAATAGGTGATCTTGGAAGCAGTCCATGATGCTGTATCCTATGCACATTAGAAGGCCTCCAGTTGAAGGCACTACATAGGTTACCTGTATTTTTAGCAAGTTCCTCCTCCTATTTTATTTCTTCTCACTCAGAGAGCCCCTGCCATGACAAGTGCTATCCCTGGCCACAAAAACAAAATGGTTGCAAGGCATGTACTTCACCACCAGAAAACTAAGAGATCATCAGAAAAGCTTACCAGCCTTAGAGATTTTATCAGACTTGTCTTCTCAGTGGTTGGTGTGCTATACTTCTCACAAAATGTTATATTAACCAGCAGAATATCACTTTGCAGACTAAAGAAATAGTAAATACTTTGTCTACCAAACTTTCTAACAAAGTCAAAAAAAATTATGTCATGCTGATTCCATTATTTCAATAGGAATCAACAGTAACTCTCACATTAAGCCATGCTGCTTAGCAGCTTTACAATGACTAACTAAAGCTGCTGTGCTTGTATAAGCACCAAATTTCCTCCTTTCCCATCTTCTATTTCTTTTTATTTTCCTCACATTTTTCATACATTTAAAAACAAAACACGCAGGCTCAAAGAATATGATAGCAGCCAATACATGTCAACAACCCATCAAAGCCCTGCTTAGGCACAGCCGCTATTGTCCATAGTTCACCAATAATGGCATGTCAACCGTCACATTGATCTTACAAGAACCTGCGCATACGTGTCACAACCCACTAAACCCATGCTTAGGCATGGCCACCATTGTCCGTAGTCCACCGATAATGGCAACAGTCACATTAATCTTACAAGAACCTGTGCTTTTTGTGTAACCGACCATTGTGAAGTGTCTGGGGCTCCTTGTAAACTTAGGGCACATACTGATGGACAAAATGTTGAACCTCCATATTACTTACATCACTGTATATTTACCTGATGTAATAATCTTACATGGGAACCCAGAAACGCACTTAGCCAAGTTTCACATATTAAGTATAGCTGCAGAAAAGGACAGTTTTGTACCTACCATAAATGTAGATGTCCGAACTGGATAGCATCTGCAGTCATAACAACTTTTGTGTCCTGTCGCCAGGCAGCCCTTCAGTCGGGGGCAGTTCAGGTCGTCTTCCGGGCTAGGCTGATGTCGCACCGACTCCATCGTCATCTCTGTTGTCTCTCGGTATAAACAAGGCCCATTTTCACGTGTTTCATTTGCCCAGTTGCCCCAAGCCCAGCGGCCTTGCAGGCCTCTTGCAGGCTAAAATTTGATAAATGCAATAGTTCCAAATAGATACAGGTGTACACACATATATGTATGTATGTACATATAAACAAACCAACACACTATAAAGACTAGGTAGCTAGGTAATTACCATGGAGTACCAGGGGAGGGGAGGGACTGTAATCCTGGGGCAGATCGCACTCAGTTGGTTATATCTACATTACATTTAAGGTACATGTCTGTACATACTCCTGCATGGATGCATCTATGGTCCTGTAAAATACAATAACTGAATTAGAGGAGTGAATTAAGGAGGGGAAAATAGTGTATTTGTGTGTTGGTGTGTTTAGAAAGCCTTGCAGTGCTCGCACCCTGCTCGGGATCGGAAATATAAAGCAAATTATGTAATATGGAGTCAATATGCCGCGGAGGGAGGTCCAATTAGCCTAATAATAATGTCTTTTGCCCTCTGTGGCGAGAGCTGGTTGTGTGGCTGTATGCCTTGTTGTAATGAGTCTTATGTTTCCTGGGAATGGTTTTTCATGGAAGGAGTAATAGAATATCCATGCAGATTCTATCCATTTGAATATGTTTTCTGTGAAATAGCTTTTTAGCCCTTCCTGTTGCATAGGCTACTAAGTTGGTCTGGTTTGTCTGTCTTTTAAAGTTAGCGTAGCTGTCTATATACATCCTGTCTATACACATTCTTTCCCCTCTCTTTTCTGTTTTTTGGGAGTTGTGTGTTGGTTAGGTAGGTAGGTGGATTAAAGACACTCTGGATACCACCTTGGGCATAAATGTAGGATTGCAGGATTGGACATGGACTTGGGTTATTGGACTGAAGATTAGGAAGGGTTTAGGCCCATAGTTCTGCCTGTAGTGAAACCCTCCTTGCTGAAGGAAGGAAAGCAGTTTTCAAAGTTTCTGTTGTTGGGTTTTGTTGTGGGTCTGCTTGCTGGTTCAAGTCAAGGAATTCTTCAATTCAAGCAAAAAGTTCAAATTTCAAGCTGGTTTAAGTGGTTTCCTTGGAGGTTTGGAGGTTTTACTTTCTTCCTTCCTCTAGCGGAAAGCAAAGGGTAAAAAAACAGGTGGATCAAAGCTGTATTCTGCATGTATCTTGCTGGAGGATGTATCTTGGCCTGAATGAAATGATGGCCCTGAATGAGAAAGTTTGGGCCAGATACTCCAGAATGTTAGGCTCCTCCCTGTTAGGCCATATCTCTGTTTTTCACATCCATTTCTCTTTCTCCTTCCCCAATGACAAACCTTTCCCTTTTTGAGCATAGTCTGGCGTTCTTCCAATAGATGCTTCATTTCTTATGAAAGTTCTGGATTAGATGCTGCTATGTGGAACGTCTGCTATGTGATGTTCAATGTGCTTTAGTTGTTCTGATTTAGGTAGGGATGTATGATCTGATAGGCCACATATTGTTCCAGGAAAGGCATCAGGGGTATTCAACCAGTGTTGTTCGAGACATCGAGACCAGTGATTATCCTTGGATGTTGTTCCTTGATTTTTCAGTAGTACCTTTTCCTTGAAATTCAAAGTGGGAATGTGTATCAAATTGTGTATCAAAGGAAGGAGTGAAGGAAGAGGCACTTCCAGCCTTGATGCTAGGAAATCCAGAATCCTTTTGGTGAATGTCCTTTGGATGCAGAGGAGTGAGAATTTTTTTGAGCTGGTGATTGAAGGTGGTCTTCGGTGATATAGGTCTCCGGTGTCTTGGCCCATTTCTTTGAGATGGTCTTTCAGATGTCAGATTGGTCTGCTCATTGCTTGTCTGCATCGGTGGTGTATTGTAATATGTCTGCTGGAGTATGCTCTTTCCCGGTACTCCACAGTGCCAGGGTCTGATGTTGTAGAAGTGTGCCAGGGTTGCCAGCTGTACCACATGACTGCCTCCTTGTCTGTAATGAGTGCAATGACTGTTGTGTTGGTATTGAATGTGATTGGTGTTGTCTGTTGTTATCAGGGTTTATTTCTCCTGGAGAATGGTTTGGACTTTTGGATCAAAGTTTTTGCAGGCTTGCCTTTTTTTCTTTCCATTTGAGGTGCACTGGGCCCTGGCGTCTGTTCTGATCATCTGTGCCTTTGTGAACATGTGGGCCTAAGCTCTCTAGGTCTGATGTAGCCTTTGTGCAAGGAACTGGCTTGCTTGACATCTCTGAGGGTAGGCCTGGGTTTGACTGGCATGCCTGAGCCCACAATTAGAACTCTGTTTTAAGCATAGAATTAGTTGGGTAGTTCACTATAGATTGTGTCTGTGTGCATGATGATGCGAAGTGTAGTTATGTAGTGCATTTTCTTCACAGTTGGAACCAAATTTTTGCAAGATGCAGCATGAGTAAAAGTTCCCAAGTTTTTTGTTACTTTTCTTGCTGTGCTTTACTTTGTTTAGGAATGCCAAGAGTTTTTCTGTGTTCTTTTTTTTTTGTTAGTCTTATCTTTTGTGATGATTTGTGTAGTGTGTGTGTGTAATTGGAATGTCCTTAAATGGTCCTTGTTCTTGCTTTGTATGTAAGTTGTTGTAGTATCCAGTGATGTGTAACCAAGTCTGTAGTCCTTGTAAATTTGTTTGTCAGCTTGTGTTTTGTTGTTGCTTATATAGCAGAGCGGAAGTCGTCAGTAGGGTAGTAATTTGGGCAATATTGATATCTAGGCGATTGATCCTGCTTGCCATCTGGTGAATTCTGACTCTTCTGGCAGTAGATAAGTGATTAAGCAATGCTGAGAGCTGAGATCTCAGTTGATCCTACCGAAATCTGAGTTATCTTCTGCAGATTGAGCTGGTGGAGGTGGTGCAGGTATGCCTTTTTGAGATCAAGAGTGTAAAGCCAAGACTCCTGAGGGTGGATGGAAGCAGCCATTTCTTTGGGAGCATTTTGAACTTTGGGACAATGATGTATTCTCTAATGGGTCTGGTGTTTTTTTGGTTTCCAACTTTTCTTTTTTTGGAACTAGGAATAGTCTGGAATCTTTTCCTTTTGCTGGTTTTGGCACTCTTTCCACAGCTCTCTTTCTTACTGGAAGTGAAACGGTAACTTTGAACTCTGTTTTTGATTTGGAGTTTTTGTTTTGATTCCTCTCTTGACTGGTAAAATTAATTGGAAGTTGTGTAATAAATGGTTGTATAGTTGTTATGCAGTTCAGGCGTTCTAATATGGAGGTTCTTCCGCCTTAGCTGTGGTGATGCTAACTTAGTGGCTTAACATGCTGTTGTTGCCTTGTTGTTTGGTCCATGCCGCATGGGTCACACTGTCTGGGTTGTGTTGCTGATCTGTTGCCACCTGCGCCTGCCCATTTGTCTCTTTTAAGGGAGGATATTGCTTGCTAACCTGTTGTATGTTGCATACCAGCTCTAATACTACAGGCTTATCACCTGCATTTGAACATGGATTTAACCTTTTTCCATTTTCTTCAAAGCATAAACTCTTGGTATTGTAGTTTTTGGAAACTGCTTGTTTAAAGCTCATGCTGAGAGAGCATAGCTGAATGACAGTTTAAAGCATTCATCCTGGCAATGTTAGCCTTCTTGCAACTTGTTTTAACCATTTTTCTATGTATGAGCGAAAGCTACTCCAGTGGGACCCTTTTATATAGTTTCTGGGTTGCTGGACCTGGCCTTGTTCTCTTGGTGATGAGTATTAATATTTTTGTCAAGAGATTCTGGTTTGGCAGTATGTGATTCTGAAGAATCTGGGCGGATGGTATTGTTAAGAATGATCATCCATTACTTTAGAGAGCAGGGTATCAGTTAGAGTGACTGAATACCCCATCAGGCTAATGAGCCCTAAGTCTTTTGGAGAAAGAGAGGGTTTTAAGCTTAGATTGGACTACTTCCTCCTTGGCATGACCTTGAATAGTTTCAGCTGCACTAGTGAGGTAGCTGTAAAGAATGGGTTCTTTGGGATACTGGCCCCTGAAAAATCTGTCTGGTTTGGCAGGCTGGGGGAGAATGAATGATTGGCAGGCAGATTATGTATCACACATCATCAGATTCCAGAGAGGGTCCTGTCTCTGGGGAGGTTGCCTCAGGTCTGGAGTCTGCATCCATCACAGAGATAACATGATTGATAAGATCCTCAAGTAAGCATTTGGGAACTGAAAGGTTCCAAGTGGTTTGCAAGGACGAAGGCACTGAAGTGGTAAAGTCTTAACCTTTAGCCTGGCGAAGGAATGTATTCAAATTGGAACTGGAGGCCTGGCAGGCAGCGTGCTGAGGTAGAGACATCTGATTGATGGTGTCTGATAAGTCAGGGACGTAGCTCAGGGGCTCTCTGAATCACGATCTCTGAGTTGTAGGGGGGGCTAGAGTTGTTCGGAATAGGATCAGCTGGGTCTAGATCAGTTTGGGCCAAAGGCCCTGCCTGAGGGACTTCCCAGCGGTTTGCTTAACCAAATTTTACGGCTTCGGCGAGCGTCTTAGCTGGTCGGTCTTTATCTTGGCGTTTTGGCGCATTGCTGCACTGGGAGAGGCCGGCTGGGGGGTAGAGAAAATCAAGGGCGGTAAACTGTTCTAAGTCTTCGACGGTGCGCCCTAAAAGCGTTGCGTGGTTAAGAAGAGAAGCACCAGGCGAACAAGGCTGCTGCGTGCGTGGGCTGTACCTAAACAAGGCAGACGTAAGAGTGCATCTTTATTCAGTATTTGTTTCCCACAGGTTAAACAATTACCCACTTTTTCGGTGTTTCATTTTGAGGCAAGTAGATTGGTTTTCGAAGGTCGGGTGATCCCGCAGAAGTCTTGAGAATGGTAAATTAGGTGGTCTTTAATCTCTGGATCCCGACCGGCTTGCGTACGAAAGCGCTACTAGCCGGAACTAGCGGCATGCAAGGCTGCTACGCCGAAAGGCAAGTCTTAAGAAAATTTTATACCGAACTTGAAATATTTACGTCGTTCAACAGAATCGCGCTGCCGGTTGCGGACCGGCAGAAACAAGTCAGAACGACTGGGGCTGCCTGGCGACAGGACAAGTCTTTAAAGTAGACATATTGGTCATCCATGGATTTTCTCCACCCACCCCTGGACTACTACCACTCTCTTGCTATTTATTAGTATGTTTACAGGCTGCACAATGACTCAATAAGTTTTATGCTTAATGGCTCCAGCGTTCCATCCTGATATCTGCTTATTGTATATGTGCGACTTTGCAGGGTAACCCCATTTGCCGCCTCCAGCTATTTTCTGTGTTGGGTTTGTATGTTCAACCCACTTCCTCGTTTGTTTTCTTTGGACACTGTAACTTTACATATTAACCCGTTGCCTCTCTGCTTATTTGTGTTTGAAAAGTGTCCACATTAGAATAATTTCATTACCCAGCTAACAGAAAAAAAAAAAAATTGATTACATTAAAAGTGTTTAAATATCATTCAGCTATGGCCAAGTTTCAAGCAGTTTGGAATTCGATCCAGGTAGCAGGTTTTACGGCGAACACTGATAAATGCACAATTATGATGGAGGAAGTTAAATATCTGAGTTATGTGGCATGAGACTAGCCTAAGCTGTGTACTAAAGAGAGAATACAGTGAATTCTTGAAGCTTGCTAGTTATAGAGAGAGCTTATTCCTCACTTTTTCATGATTATTTCTCATCTGACCGATACGATAAATGCTAAAGGTCTGTTTCAATTGACTAGATGATACAGTTTTGTACCTACCATAAATGTAGATGTCCGATAGGTATGCATCTGCAGTCATCACATATGGGTTGCCCTGCCTCAGGCAGCCCTTCGGTCGGCCGGATTCCAAAGTCTGGGTCCTGCGTTGGCTGACATCGCCCCTTCCCCGACGTCAGAGCGCCTGGGGTATAAAAGCGTCAGCCGACGCCATCTTCCTCAGTGTTTCTTGCCCCAGATGCCAGGTGCCCTCAAAGGAAGGCTAAATTTGGAGAAAAGCAATAAATTCCAAACATGCACAGAAATATATATATATATATATATATATATATATATACAACAAATACACCATAATAGATAACCCCAGCTAGCTATGAGAGGGAAAAGTACCCAATAAATACCAAAGAGGGGAAGGAGGGAGGGTAAACCTGACTGCAGATGCATACCTATCGGACATCTACATTTATGGTAGGTACAAAACTGTACTATGTCCTTCAAGGATGCATCTGCAGTCATCACATATGGGTAGAATACCATAGCCAATCTGGGGGTGGAGGATCTATGTAAAGGATGGTGTAGCTAAAATGCCCTGCAGGACTGCCGTAGCAAAGTCTGCTCTGGATCTGGAATATAAAGGTAAATTGTAATGCTTGGAAAATGTATGCACGGAGCTCCATGTAGCAGCTTCCAAAATGTCCTTGGTAGCCACCCCTCTTAAAAAGGCTGTGGAGGTGGCTGTGGCTTTGGTGGAATGAGGTCTAATGTTAGCTGGTACAGTTTTTCCATGGAAGGAATAAAAAAACGAATGCAATTCCCTATCCATTTTGAAATTGTCTGTTTGGAAATTGCTTTTCCTTGTGCACCAGCAGCATATGCTACCAACAGCTGGTCAGTTTTTCTGTAATTTTTAGTTCTGTCCACGTAGTAGCGCAGCTGTCTGTGTATGTCCAGGGTGTGCAGAAGTTTCTCCCCTTTGTTTTGTGGATTTGGAAAGAAGGTAGGCAGGTGAATAGCTTGGTTTAATGAGACCCTGGATACCACCTTTGGCATAAATGAAGGATTGGTTCTCAATGAGACTCTGTCTGGATGAAAAATAAGAAATGGCTGTACTGCCATGAGGGCCTGTAACTCAGATACTCTTCTTGCTGAGGTTATGGCCAGAAGGAAGGTGGTCTTCCAAGACAGGAACTGTAGTTCTGCAGATGCTGCTGGTTCAAAGGGAGGCAGAGTTAGTTTTTCCAACACGAAGTTAAGGTCCCAAGTAGGCACTGGAGGTTTCCTTGGAGGATTGATGTTTTTAATTCCTCTTAGAAACTGTCTTAGGAGAGAATGAGAAAAGACAGCTGGATCAGTATTGTACTCTGCTGAAATTGCTGAAGCATGAATTTTAATGGAAGAGTAAGACAGGCCATTGTGGAGCATTTCTGCCAAGTATTCCAGGATATGTGGCATGTTCATCACTGTCGCATCTAGGCCCTTTGTGGTGTTCCAAGTGTGAAATATTTTCCATTTTGCTGAATATGCCTTTCTTGTGGAAGGCCTGCGAGCTTCCATGATGATATCCTTCACTCTCTTGGATAGCTTATCCTGAGGAGGAGTCAAGGTATTTTCCAGGCTGTTAGTCGCAAGGTTTTCAGGTTGGAATGCAGAGTTTTGCAATTGTGCTGTGTCAGGAGAAGTGGCCATTGAGGAAGAGGCCATGGTGTCTTATGTGACATGCTCTTTAACAGTGGGTACCAGTGCTGTCTTGGCCAGTCCGGAGCTATCAGAATCACTTTTGGCTGCTCTGTCCTGATCTTCAGTAAGACCTTGGTCATTAATGGAAGAGGTGGAAATGCATACACTGTTAGAGTTCTCCAGCTGAAAGATAGGGCGTCCACTTTCCATGCTTGTGGGTGGTATGTCCTTGAGCAGAATTTCTTCAGCTGATGATTGTGGGGGGAGGCAAAAAGATCTGTGTCTGGCCTTCCCCATGACTGTGTTATCTGTAGGAAGATGTCTGGGTGCAACATCCATTCGTGTGCATCCATGATATTTCTGATTAAGCTGTCCGCCAGTATATTGTCTTTTCCTGGCACAAACTGTGATTGTAGGTCTATATTGAGTTTCAAGGAAAGTTCCCATAGATTCATTGCCAGTCTGCAAAGAGGGTAGGAATGGGTGCCTCCTTGCTTATGTACCACATAACTGTGGTGTTGTCTGTCCTTATTAGCAGGTGGCTTTGATGCAGAAAGAGTTTGAAGGCCTCGATTGCATGTATCACTGCCAGCATTTCCTTTTGGTTTATGTGCATGCGTAGCTCCTTTTGTGACCATAGTCCTTGAATACATCTGCCCTCCATGTGTGCTCCCCAACCGTGGTCTGAAGCGTCCGTTGTAATGGTTTGGCTGGCTATTGGCTTGCTGAAGGGCAGACCCCTGTTTGATTGGCTTGCTTGAGCCCACCACAGAAATTCCTTTTGGAGACATGGAATGAGTGGGATCAAAGTTTCTAAGCTGTGGCTGTGTTGAGTCCATAAACTCCTTAGGTACCATTGTAGTTTCCTCATATGCAGCCTTGCTTGGGGAATGAGAAGAATGCAAGATGCCATGTAACCCAGGGCCTGCAGGATTTTCCTTGCAGTCAGCTGAGTTTGTCTTGTCAGATTCTTGAAGTATTCCAGTAGTTGTCTTTGTTTTTCTTCTGTGAGAAAAGCCATTTGGGTGGTTGTGTCCAGATCCGCACCCAGAAAAGTTATTCTTTGGGATGGAACAAGTCTTGATTTGTGAATGTTGACTGTATATCCCAATGCCTGCAGTAGGTGGATGGCATAATTCAAGTCCTTTACCAAAGTTTGTTGGCTGTCCGCTTGTATAAGGCAGTCGTCCAGATATGGGTATATTTGAATCCCCTGAAGTCTGCAGTGTGCAATTACTGATGCCAGGCATTTTGTAAATACTCTGGGCACAGTAGATAAGCCAAATGGCAATGCTGAGAATTGATAATGCTCTGGCCCTGCAAGAAATCTGAGGTATCTTCTGCAGCTGTGTCTGATAGGGACATGCAGGTATGCCTCCTTGAGGTCTAGAGTCACCAGCCAAGACCCCTTGCCCAGCATGGGAAGGAGTTGCTGTAGAGTCAGCATTTTGAATTTTGGCACAATGAGATAAATATTCAGTGCGGACAAGTCGAGAATAGGCCTCCATTGATTTTCTTTTCTTGGAACAAGGAATAGTCTGGAATAAAATCCTTGGCCTTGTTCTGAAAGAGGAACCTTTTCTATAGCTTTCATTTGCATTAAGTTGGAGATTTGTTTCAAAGCCTCTGCCCTTTGATTTGGTGGCAGGTCTGGCATGCCTTTTCTTTTTGGCAATGTGTGAAAATGGAACCTGTATCCTCTGTCTATTATTTGCAGTGTCCATTTGTCTCTTGTAATAGTGTGCCAATTGTCTGAGAATAAAAGCTTTCCCAAAGGTGCTTCTAATTGAGCCCTGGTTGGCGGAGTCAAAGCAAAGTCATTGAGTCTGTCCTTGTGCAGCAGTTGTAGGTCCTGCACTACCTCTCTGGTTGGGAGGCTGCCATTGACACCCTCTGTAGGAGCCTCTAGCTTGCCCTCTACCTCTGGCATGCCTGCTCTTGCCTCTCTGAAATCTGTGTCTGGAAAGGACCAATTCTTGGCAGGCCAATTTCTGCTGAATCTTGGTGGTTGGACTTGTAGAAAATCTTTGACTGTTTGTACAGATTTTGCCTTTTCCTCAAATTTCTTTAAGACCTCCTGAGCAGTGGAGCCAAATAACTTTTGCTTTTCCAGTGGAGCATCCAGAAGCTTAGCTTTAACATGGTCTGGCAGCGATTGTTCCTTCAGCCAAGCATGCCTACATATGACTGCACCTGTCATAGCTGACCTACATGAAGCTTCCAATGCATCATAACCACATTGTAAGAAATGGTTACTAACCTGCTGGGAGTTATGTACCAGATCCTGTAGTGATTTGCGATCTAGGGGTTCAGGTGAAGACAGTTTCTTATGCAATTCATCTAACAAATACTCTTGGTACTGTATCATATGAAATTGACAATTTAATGCCCTCATAGAAAGAGTAGCAGAAGTATACACTTTTTTACCCCATCTCTCTAAAGCCCTGGACTCCCTCTCAGAGGGGAATGGATTTTTAGAGCTGGCAGCTGCAACCCCTTTAGGGCCCTGGGAAATAGTTCCTGGATCAGCAGAGTGGGCCTTGTAAAGAAAATGATGCGAGTCCGGGACCCTGTAGTACCTATCGGGTTTGACAGGGGCCGGAGGAAGAGTGTCAGGGGTTATGCTAGACTCAGAGTACACATCATCAATGACATTCAAAACAGGAGGAATAGCCAAAGGTCTATGCTGAGGTAAATGCAGAAAAGTACTTAATCTTTTCCTGGAATCAGAAAATTCCTGGCCCTGCCATTTGAAATGCTCTCGTAGTGTGAAGGGTCTCCCCGAAGGATAGTTCTTCAGGAGGGGAGGCTGAAGGGCTTGATTCCTCTGCATCAGAATCCTCGTAGGCCGAAAAAGCCTCCTCCTGGTAGTCCAAGAGAGCAGAGCCATCAGAGACCTCCTCTGAGGAGTGGTGATTAGAGGGCCCTGGGCCTTTTGTCTAGAGGAGGTTGAGAGCCCATGTCCAGATGGGGTTGAGATCCCCTAATCAAGAAAATAAGGTCCTCTGCTAAAGTAAGAATCTGTGAACTTGTAGAGGGTCCCTGAGGAATAACCCTAGGAGGCATAGCTTTTGTATGTTTAGCAACTTTAGCCCTGGTGAATGCCTTTATGGACATGGATGCAGGAGGCCTAGCTGCACCACGTGCTGGAGTAGTTTTGTCTAGAAGAATGGTGTCGGAAGTTTCCAAGACACCAGTTTCTGAAGGAAATTCAATAACCGACTCAGCAGGGGCCTCCGGGGCCGAGGTTGTCGGTTGAGCGGTTTCGGGGGTCGGAAGTACCAATGACTCTGTTTCAGCCGAGACCGAGACACTCACGGTAGGCCTGGCCGTGGTTTCAGCCAAAACCGCGGCCCGCGTGTGTTGGTCCTTGTCTTTCCGTTTCGTTATTAAATATGAAGTCGGAGTCTCCGACGGCATATTGTATGAAAAACTAGCCCCAAAAAATTCCTCTGCAAACTCCGCCTGATGTCTAAGAGTGCGTCGGTTGAAGGAAGCACAGGCTGAACAGGCCGAGACGTCGTGGTCTGGGCCTAGGCAGGGGAGGCAGTAAGAGTGGAAATCCTTATGAGGTATTTGTTTCCCACAAGTTAAACAATTATTAACTTTATCTGACATCGGCTGAGGCAAGAAAGAGTCCCCAATGGGGTACTTAGCTTTTGAAGTCTTCGGAAGCTGAATTACAGGAGCTGGCCGACCGGCACTTGCGAACTGCTTCTGCTTCGGGCACCACGCGGCAAGAAAGACTGGGGAAGATGGCGTCGGCTGACGCTTTTATACCCCAGGCGCTCTGACGTCGGGGAAGGGGCGACGTCAGCCGACGCCGGACCCAGACTTTGGAATCCGGCTGACCGAAGGGCTGCCTGAGGCAGGACAACCCACATGTGATGACTGCAGATGCATCCTTGAAGGACATCAAGCATTCCTGACTTTTACAAACTACCTTTTCGCTACAATTATTGGTACAAGAAAGTAACTGTACATGTGGATGCCTTTGATCTGGGAGCAGTAAGTGAAAAAGCACATATTTTACCTTGGTTGTCAGGATAAAAGCAGAATCCGGAACTCGTTGGCAAAGCTGAACTGGGGAAACTCGTTGTAGCTTTTGCTATCTGTACAACCCATGAGTCCCCAAATAAAATAGGGGGATCCAGCACCAAACTCTCCAAATATTTTCAAAAAGAAAGGAAATACTGCTGCTGGACCCTCTATTTATTTGGGGGTGGAGATGTGCCACAAGTGGTGGCTTGGATTGCAAGAATCCGATTGGCTGCCACCACTTGCTTTCTCAACTACTTTTGGAAATGGATTTTGTAGTAAAAGTTTAATCTGACCTTAATGTAATAACATGCTGAATCGTTAACTGCATAACATAAATTACAAGTACAGTTACAATTTCAACATGTTTTACATTAAGCTCAGCTACAGTTTGCTATGCTTGTGGAAGGCACTCGGGGGTAACAGCTTGCAATTAGTATCTTCTCATGGCGCGCTCGGTGTTGAGCACAGAGGCGCCATGAGAAGGTACTCTGAGTTAATGAGTTAAAGCCCTGCTTATGACACCAGTCAAACTTATCACCTTTCCTGGAAGAGGAGTCGCCAACCAGCAATAGTCTTTAAGACCAACTTGGCCCTCCTCTCATTAACTGCATGAGTGCCAAAGTCTTAAATGCAGCAAGGCTTCTTAAGCTCAGCAGATGCAAGACAGTAAATGCACCTGTCACTGGCATCCTATGACCACACAATATAGACTTTTTAAAATCCTTCTCCATACCAAGTCAAAATAAAGTACAGTTGTGTACACCTACCATAAATGTAGATGTTAGAGTGTATTCACTGTTGCAGTCATCACACTTGGGTTATCCTGCCAGAGGTAGTCCTCAATCAGCCTGAATACCAGAGGATTAGTATTTCTGCATCAGTTCCTGTCACTTCAAGACTGACATCAGGTATAAAAACATGAAGCAGGTGCCATTTCATCAGTTTTTCTTGCCCCAAATGTCAGCAGCCTCCAAATAGGGAGCTACGCTATGGTGGAAAAACACCACCAGTAAAAAGTAAATACTAATAGCCCTGTAAGGAGTAAGAGAGAGAGAGACAAGGGGGCTGGAGGGTGGGAAAGCAGGACTGCAACAGTAAATACACTCGAACATCTACATTTATGGCAAGTGTACACAACTGTACTATGTTCTTCATGTTTCCCTGTTGCAGTCATCACACTTGGGCTGATTTCCCAAAGCTGAGGAATGGATGGAGGTAGTCAAGAAGAGATGGGGCTGGCTATTAATGCCCTGCAGGACTGCTGTTGCAAAGCCTACCCTGGATTTGGAAAAGATAGGCAGGTGGCAATGCTTGAAGGTATGAACAGAACTCCAAGTAGCAGCTTCCAGAATGTCCCTGGTAGGGACTCCTCTGAGAAAGGCTGTAGAGGTTGAAGTTGCCCTAGTAGAATGTGCTCCGACCCCCTGAGGGGATGGTTTCCCATGGTGTAACAGAAATGGATACAGTGTGCTATCCATTTGGAGATGGTTTGTTTTGATATGGCCTTGCCCTCTGCCCCTGGTGCAAAGCTGACTTGTAACTGGTCAGATTTCCTAAAGGGCTTAGTCCTATCAAGGTAGAATCTGAGCTGTCTGTGCACATCTAAAGAGTGCAGGATTCTTTCCCCCTTATTTTGAGGATTAAGAGTATAAGGTGGGCAAATGGATGATAGATTGGTTGACAGCCACACTGGACACCACTTTAGGCATGAAAGTTCGGTTAGTCCTGAGGGAGACCATGTCAGCATGAAAAATAATGAAGGGTTCCACAGCCATAAGTGCTTTTAGCTCAGACACTCCTCTACCTGAAGTGATGGCCAGAAGCAAGGCTGTTTTCCAAGAGAAGAATTTTAACACTGCTGACGTTGCAGACTGAGGGTATTGTGAGCTTTTCCAACACAAAGTTAAGGTCCCAAAGAGGGGTGGGGGCTCTTCTTGGTGGCCTCAAGTTGTTAGCCTCTCTCAGGAACTGCTTGGTGAGAGAAGAGAGGTGGCTCAGTGTTGTAATGAGTAGAGATGGCAGAGGCATGGATCTTAATGGAAGAGAAGAACAGGCCTCTGTGGAGTAGGTCTGCTAGGTAATCCAGGATGAGAGGTAAGGAGGGCTGTGCTGTATCCACTCCTTTAGTGTGAATCCAGTAACAGTACCATTTCCATTTGTCAGCATAGGATTTCCTTGTACTGGATCATCTGGCTTCATGTAGGACATCCAGTACCTGCTTGCTTAGGCTGGCTAATGGAGGAGAATTCCAGGAATAATCCAGGCAGCAAAGTTCAGGGTCTGCAATTGCATATGCAAGAACTGTCCCTCCTGCTGAGTCAGGAGAGTTGAGAACTGGGGTAGGTGCTATGGGGGCACTGGTGACAGACTGTGCAGTAGTGGGTACCAGTGTTGGTATGGCCAGTCTGGGGCAATCAGGATTGCCCTTTGGTCTTTTCTCCCTTATCTTGAGTAATACTCTTGTAAAAAGAGGCAGGGGAGAAATGCATAGATTGAGAGGTTTGTCCACTGGAAGGATAGGGCATCCACTTTCCTGGCCTTGCTGTGAGGTTCCCTGGTGCAGAATTTGCTTAGCTGGTGGTTGTAGGGCGAGGCAAATAGGTCCCACCTTTAGGGTACCCCATTTCTGAGTCACAAGGCTAAAGGTGTTGTGGTTTGTCACTCGTGTAGGTCTAGGAGATTTCTGCTTAAGTTGTCTTCCAGAGAGTTTTGGTTGCTTGGCAGGAATTGACCTTGCAGGTGGATATGCATGGCTGAGGGCGTGCTCCACAGGGTCATGGCTAGCCTGCAGAGTGGGTCCCCTCCTGCTTGTTCATGTACCACATCACTGTGGTGTTGTTGGTTTTGATTAGTAGGGCCCCGGTGAGAGTAGGGATCTGAAAGCTGTCAGAGCGTGCTGAACACCTAGCATCTATTTTTGGTCGATGTGCAGATTAATTTGATTTGGGCTCCAGTGGCCCTGAATGCACCTGCTGTGCAGACGTGCACCCCACGCATAGTCTGATGCATCTGTGCGGCATGGGGTTGTGTAAAGGGAAGCCCCTTGTTGTGGTTGCGTGCTGCTGCCCATCAAAAGAACTCTTTCCTTAGAAAAAGGTATTACAGGTAAGATATTTTCCAGGTCCTGAGAATGTTGGCACCAAAGACTTTTTAGGTACCATTGAAGTTTCCTCATATGCAGTCTGGCATATGGAATTAGTAGAATGCAGGTGGCCATGAACCCTAGAGCCTCTGCAGGACTTCCCTTGAAGATAGCTGGGTTCTGGTGGCCACAGTTCAGCGAAGTAGCCTGTCATGCTTTTTTTCTGGAGTAAGGAATGCCATCTGGGTTGCTGTGTCCAAGCTTGCTCCCAGGAATACAATTTTTTGACTGGGGACTAGTTTGGATTTCTTTTCATTGATAGTGTACCCCAGGGAGGGTGGAAGGTTTTTTACAAATGTCAGGTGCTGCAACAGCTTTTCCTGACTGTCTGCCTGAATCAGGCAATATTTGAATACTTCTCTACAGTAGCCAATGGCTGGAGCCAGGCAATTTGTGAAAACTCTAGGAGCAGCGGATAAGCCAAAGGGAAGAGCAGAGAACTGATAATGCATAGATCCTGCCCTGAAACAGATATTTCCTGCAAGAGTCCCTAATTGAGATGTTCAGATAGGCTTCCTTTAGGTCTAGGATGGCTAACCAGGCATCTTTGGACAGCATAGGGATAAGCTGCTATAGAGTGAGCATTTTGAAGTTTGGTACCACCAGGAAGGTGTTTAGAATGGATAGATCTAAACTGGGCGTCAAGTACCTTCTTTTTTGGGCACCAGGAAAAAGTCTGGAATAAAAACCTTGGCCTTCTTCTGCAGGAACAGGATGAATTGCCCTTATGGAAAGCAGGGATTGAACTTGGTTTTGTGCCTCTGCCCACTGGTTTGGAGGAAGGTCTGGGAACCATTTTGGGGTTGGCAGCATGTGGAAATAAAATTTTTACCCCTGGGATACTATGTTGAGGACCCATTGCTCGTTGGTGATGGAGGTCCAGTTTTTTGCATGGTGGTTAAGTTTTCCTCCTAGGGGCACGAGCAATTGGGCAGAAGTGAGGAGTGGAGTTGAGAAGTCCTTGTGAATTCTTTCCGTAAGGGGGTGGCTTAGCACTCCCTGCTTTAGAAGTGGAGGTACTCCATTGCTTAGATCTCTGCATACCCTGAGACTGTAAACTGGGGGGTCTGTTTCCCCTGGGTCTAGGATTGAGATAGCTGGAAACGTCCAATGAATTGAGGGGCAATGCCTACTGAATCTTGGAGGCTGCACTTACAAATCTTTGCCTGCATAGACTTAGTCTTTTCTTCCATCTTTTTAAAACCTCTTCTGCTTTGGAGCCAAACAGATTGTCCTTGTTCAGAGGAGCATCACATAATTTTGATTTGACATGGTCTGGCAAGGTCTGCTCCTTAACCCAGGCATGCCTTTTAAGTACAGAACCTGTGACTGCTGACCTGCAAGATGCTTCTAGGGTGTCAAACCCACATTGCAAAGTATGCTTGCTGACTTAGCTTGCAGAATGCATAAGCTCCTGTAATTCTTCATTTTCTGCAGTCAGTAAAGGTAGACCATTTTTGCTTAAGAAGTTCCATAGTATGTTGCTGGTTTTTCAGCATGTGGAGCTGACAATTCAATACTCTAATGGCGAGAATTGCAGAGGTGTATAGTTTTTATTACCCCATCTGTCTAAAGCTCAGGAATCCCTGTTTGAGGGGGTGGGATTCTTAGCTGTAGCTGCTTTTATTCCTTTAGGTCATTGGGAGATGACCTCTGGGTCAGCAGTAGGATTTTTGAAGAGAAATTTGTGAGAGTCAGGGACTCTGTAGTACCTGTCAGGTTTCCTTGGAGCAGGGGGTAAAGTATCAGGAGTTAAACTGGATTCCATAAATACATCACCCACAACATCCAGTACAGGAGGGACAGCCAAGGGTCTGTGCTGTGGTAAACCTAAAAATTCCCAGAGTTTCTTTTTGGACTGAGGGTAATCCTGGCATTCCCAATGGAAATGCTTTCTCAAAGTATGTAGGTGTTCACCAAAAGAAAAGTCCTCTGGAGTGGAGGCAGAAGGAATGGATTCCTCTGCATGTGAATCCTCATAGGCAGATAAGGGCATGTCTTCATATTCAGGAACCTCTGTCATCGGACTCTTGGTCAGATAAGCTGCTGGGGACAAGTCTCTTTCTTTTAGCGGGGGAAGGCTGGCTTCCCCTAATCAGCATGATCAGGTCTTCTGCCATTTTAAGCATCTGAGATTGTGGCAAGAAAGCAGACGTTTGAGTTTGGGTAATTTTTTTATGCGCAGCTCATACTCTTGGCCTTAGAAACTCTGTAGTTTTAGAAAACTGCAGACGCGAAAGTCTATGTCGGAATATTGGTAGTGCGAAGAAAGTACAGTTTTGTTCCTACCATAAATGTAGATGTTAGACTGTCTTCACTGCTGTAGTCATTACACTTGGGTTATCCTGCCATCAGGTGGGCCCATAGTCGGCCTGAGTTCCAAAGTCTTGGTCCGGCATCAGTTGCTGTCGCCTCTTCCCTGACATCAGTGCGCCAGGGGTATACAAGAAGCAGCTCCAGGGGTATATAAGAAGCAGCTGACGCCATTTTCTTCAGTTTTTCTTGCCCCAGATGTCAGGTGCCCCCAAAAATGGTAGGCAATACATATTGCTAATAAAACATACAAAAAAGGTAAAAATAAAACCTTCATTAACCAGCAAATACACCACAAAGGTAGTATAGGTTAGTCCCAAATAAGAAAGAGGGGCTGGCGGGTGGGTAACCTGGACTGCAGCAGTGAAGACACTAACCATCTACATTTATGGTAGGTACAAAACTGTACTATGTTCATCGTGTTTCACTGCTGCAGTCATTACACTTGGGTAGAATCCCAAAGCTGAGTTTGGGTGGCTGGTTCTATAGAGGATTTGGTGTGGCAACGAGGCCCTGCAGCACTGCAGTGGCAAAGCCAGCTCTGGATCTAGAATAAAGAGGTAAATGGTAATGCTTGGTAAAGGTGTGCACTGAACTCCAAGTTGCAGCTTCCAAGATATCTTTGGTAGGTACTCCTCTAAAGGTAGGCTGTAGAAGTAGCAGTTGTCCTGGTAAAATGTGGTCTAATGTTAGATGGTACAGGTTTCCCATGCTGTGTGTAGCAGAACCGGATACAGTGTCCTATCCACTTTGAAATGGTCTGCTTTGAAATAGCCTTTCCCTGTGATCCTGCAGTATATGATACAAACAATTGTTCAGTTTTTCTGAAAGCTTTTGTTTTGTCCAAGTAGAAGCGTAACTGCCTGTGTATGTCCAAGGAATGTAGAAGTCTCTCCCCTTTATTCTGTGGATTTGGATAAAAGCTTGGCAAGTGAATGGTTTGGTTAAGAGCCACACTGGATACCACCTTAGGCATAAAGGAAGGGTTTGTTCTTAAAGAAACCCTGTCTTGGTGGAAAATAATGAAAGGCTCCACTGCCATAAGTGCCTGCAGTTCTGAGACTCTTCGTGCTGAGGTTATTGCCAGAAGCAGAGCAGTTTTCCAGGATATATATTTTAACTCTGCTGAATTGGCTGGTTTAAAAGGAGTCAAAGTGAGCTTTAGCAAAACGAAATTGAGGCCCCAAGTTGGTGTTGGTGCTCTCCGGGGCAGTCTTATGTTTTTAGCCCCTCTGAGGTACTGCTTTAGCAAAGGGTGAGAAAAAATAGGAGGATCTGTGTTGTAATGAGCAGAGATGGTAGAAGTGTGAAACTTAATGGCTGAGAAGGATAGTCCTTTGTCCAGCATCTCAGTCAAGTATTGTAGTATCTGAGGAATGTTAGGGACCAGAGGATCAAGGTTTTGAGACTGGTTCCAGGCACAGTATCTCTTCCACTTTTCTGAATAAGATTTCCTGGTGCTAGGCCTCCTGGGCCTCCAAAATGACATCCATAACAGCTTTAGAGAGAGAAGTTGTCTGTTTGGCTATTGAATCTTCCATGCAGCCAGGTTTAAAGTTTTGTGCTGACTGTGCAGTATCCGATTGTTTTGCTGAGTCAGAAGGTGTGGAATTTGGGGCAAAATCCAAGGTGGACCTTGAGCTAAGTTCTTTAAGATTGGGTACCAGTGCTGGCGTGGCCAGTCTGGAGCAATCAGAATCATCTGTGGTTTGTCTTGTCTGGCTTTTAGGAGTACCTTTGAAAGGAGAGGCAGTGGTGGGAAAGCATAAACGCTTAGGTTTTTCCAGCTGAAAGAATGAGCATCCACTTTCCATGCTTGTGTGTGGAAAGTCCTTGTGCAGAATTTTTGTAGTTGGCAATTCATAGGTTCATAGGTTGATACTAGGCTATCAGCCCTAGGGCCTATACAAGCCTAGCCATAACAATTCCATGGCTATTTATTCCCACACTATTTACTTCCCTGGACCCCTGTCTAGCAGGGCGACTGACGTGATCCCCGGGGTGAATTTCCTTTCTCCCATCCAATCGTCAAGGTTCCTTTTGAAGAGGCCCAAAGAGGCACTCTGCTTGACATGTATGGGCAATCTATTCCAGAGTCTGGGGAGTCTCTGGGTCAGGAACCTATCCCTCCAGCATGTTTTGTTTATTGTGATGACAAGGTTTAGATCCCTGGAGCGTGTGGCTCTGAGGGATTGGGATTTCTTTAAGTGTAGCATGTCCAACAGCTCTGGATTTGACATGGCCTTGTATGTTAAGCAAAGATCGCCTCTGAGTAGACGATATGTGACAAGAGTATAGCTGGAGTTTTTTAAGGCGGTCAGCGTAGGGCATCTGCTTTAGGCCTGTGATTCTTTTAGGGAGGTATTTCTGTGGCCTTTCCAGTTGTTGCAGATGTCTTGAGAGGTACATACCAAACCAAATTCAGTGTGGAGGCAAAGAGATCTATGTCCAGGCACCCCCATTTTTTGCATCATCATGCTGAAAACTTGTGGATTTAATTTCCACTCATGAGGATCCATGATGTTTCTGCTTAGGTCATCTGCCAGAGTATTTATCTTTCCTGGCAGGAATTGTGCTTGCAGATGAACTTGATAAGTCATAGCAGTCTTCCACAAGGTCATGGCTTGCCTGCACAGGGGCTAAGAATGAGTGCCCCCTTGCTTGTTTATGTACCACATCACTGTGGTGTTCTGTCCTTAATTGTCCTGGATGCAGAAGGTCCTTGAAAGCGGTTAGGGCATTTTGTACAGCCAACATATCTTTTTGATTGATGTGAAGAGGCATTTGTTCTGTGGTCCATTTGCCCTGAATACATTTTCCTGCCATGTGTGCTCCACAGGCGTAATCCGAGGCTTCTGCTATAGTCTGTCTGGCTGTGGGAAGAGTGAAAGGCTGACCCTTGTTGAGGTGACATACCTGTGCCCACCATCGAAACTCCTGTTGTAGGCAGGGAATTAGAGGTATCACTGTCTCCAAGCTGTGAGAATGTTGAGACCAAACACTTTTTAGGTACCACTGTAATTTCCTCATATGCAGTCTTACATATGGAATTAGTAGAATGCAGGATGCCATGAATCCCAAGGCCTGCCGAATTTTTCTTGCAGGGAGTTGGGACTTTGTTGCCATCAACTGAAAATACTGAGTCAGTTGTCCTTGTTTGTCTGGCGTGAGATAAGCCATCTGGGCCATTGTATTTAAGCTGGCACCCAAAAATATCTCTTGTGAGGGCACTAGTTTTGATTTATTTTCGTTTACTGTGTACCCTAGGCAAGTTAATCTTTTTACGAACGACAGATGCTGTAGAAGAATGTCCTTGCTCTCTGCTTGAATTGGGGAGTCGTCCAGTTATGGATATATTTGAATTCCTTTTTTACTGGTGCCAGTCACTTGGTAAAGACCCTGGGTGCAGTAGATAAGCCAAAGGGCAATGCAGAGAATTGGTAGTGTATTGAACCAGCTATGAATCTGAGGTATCTTCTGCAATTTTGTCTGATAGGGACATGCAGGTATGCCTCTTTGAGGTCCAAAGTAACAAGCCAAGCTTTCTTGCCCAACATGGGAAGGAGCTGTTGTAGTGTCAGCATTTTGAATTTTGGAACATCCAGGTAAGTATTTAGAGTGGAAAGGTCCAGAATGAGTCTCCAGGCTTTGTCCTTTCTGGCTACCAGGAAGAGTCTCGAGTAAAATCCTTGTCCTTTTTCCTGCTGTGGTACTTTTTGAATAGCTCTCATGTCCATGAGAGCTATAATTTGTTTTTGTGCCTCTGCCCATTGATTTTGTGGCAGGTCTGGCATTCCTTTCAGCCTTGGAAAAGTGTGAAAGTGGAACCTGTAACCTTGAGACACAATATTCAGCACCCATTTGTCTTGGGTGATTGCTTGCCAGTTTTGAGAAAAAAAGTGCTAGTTTCCCCCCTAAGGGAGCTGCCAAAAGGTAAGAGTTTGGCACTGGAAGGGGGAAGTCATTGGGACGGTTTCCTGTAAGGTTGTTACTCATCCTCACCCTGTTTTGGGTTTGAAGCACCCCACTGTCATGGTCTGTAAGAACCTTGTGGCTGAGATCTCCCTCTTGGGCATTTGTACCTGCCACGACACTGGAAAGGACCAATTCTTAGTAGGCCAATTTCTGCTAAATCGTGGTGGCTGTACCTGTAAGAAATCCTTTACTGTTTGCATAGATTTTGCCTTATCCTCCGTTTTCTTTAATACCTCTTCTGCCTTAATACCAAATAAATTGTCTTGCTGTAAAGGAGCATCCAGTAATTTTGCCTTAACATAATTTGGTAAACTTTGTTCTTAAGCAAATTGTAGCATGTTACAGGCCACCCTCACAAACTCAGGAACCTCACATGGCCTTCCTGAAAACACTAGAGGGGATAAATGTATCATCACCAGCACCATCATACTAGACTGTGACTTCATTTACCCTAATATAGACTGGGACACTACACTCCACCCAAAACTACTAGCCCAAAAAGTTCATTCATGGGAAAAACTATGCAACCACACTACAACCAATCACAAACAACAGAAAATCATATCATCCAATCATCATCACGAATGTTCAACACCGAAGTATACCTCACTGGTGAGGGGTGAGGATGGTGAGATCAGATCACCACTAATCCTATCCACCCCCCACCCCACCCCACCTGAAATAAAAAAAAACAATAAAATTCACACTTCTAAGAACTTCAGACTTCTCTTCTTTTAGGTTAGTCTTAAGGCCCCAGAGCGGTGAGGCGGCCGAGCTGAATCACTTACAAATGAATCACTTACAAATGCCCAGGTTAGCACATGCAAGGCAACAAATCCAAAGAAAACAAAAAAATTTGTACCAAGGCAAGCAAAAAGTCCAGCTGGCATAAACAAACTCTACAACAAAAACAAACTACAAACAATACAAGAAAGATACAAGAAAAGAGAAGAAGGGTAAAATCCTTGAAAACTAAGGAAAAAACTAAGTAAAAAATAAAATCAAATCATAAAAAGCAAAAAAAATTTTCAAAAAAAAAAAAGAAACAAGAAGAAAGAAAATCATAAGGCCTATATGTTAAAGGGAAACCTGGGAGATGCCTTTAACTGATGCTCAGAGACCTATGATGTGATGATTAGAAACAGGATCCAAACATTAACATACATACTGACAGTGCCAGTGCACCAAAACCCCTCCTGACCCTCCCCATATCTAATACTCCCCCAAACATGAGGAGAGAAACATCTCCAAACCCAAGCCCCCAAGAATCTCCAAAAAAACAAAGCAGCCATGCTACCTGCAATGATGGCTGCATCTGGCACCCGAACTCCAACTCCTGTGTGTGCCACCCAATTATCAGCTGACACATATACCTCTTAATCATAGTCTTACCTCTGGATACATACCCAGGAGTGTCGGACTGCAACTGAGGTGGAGCACCACAAAGGCTGTGGTCCCACACTTCACAAAGCATTACCCCCCATTAAAGCCATGAAATTATCTGCCAAGCCATGGAGGATCATAATGGAACCAGAATTTAAAGACTTATGGAATTTTGCAGTAAAGAAAGATCATCCAGATTTGGTTTTTTCAAGGCAGATCATGCCTTGAAAAACAGTCAAAGCTTTTTTGAAACACTAGCGCAGTTTTTTCAGACAGTCCAAAACCAATATGCCTACCTACCACCATCTGGCGTAGTACCTCGACCCCACACCATGGGGTATCATTGAAACAAGATCCACTGGTTAACCGGGGGTCATACTAAAAGAACAGGGTCAGACTGGCTGGCCATAGAAGAACCAACAGGGTCAGAGTTGGTGGCGCCATGTCAGACCAAGGGCTGGCTGTTGTTTCGTTACACTACCTTTCCAGAAGTACACAAGCAAACACAGTTTGTTTGGCTTTCCAAGTTTTCACACTTTCGCAGCACACAAGCCATAGTAGAAAACACATCTGACACAGATATGGGGATAAGGGCCTATACTAGTATACAATAAGGAACAGACCAGAATCAGACATCTCTCAGAAATAGATAAAAATCAGCAGTCACCCAAAGCCAAAATGCAAAAAATGCATAGTCATACAAGGTTATAGTCCAAAACAAGCCTAGACAAGATTACCAGGGACCTGGGACACAGGTTCATAGTGATCTGGGTTATCAGACCCCAGGGACCTAAAGTGTTTAGGGTAGTCTGTCATTCGCTATTGCATGTAGCTAAAGTAGTTAGGAGGACCTTCTACATTGCCCACCTTTATCATGAAGGGATTCTCATCTAGATCAGGGAGACCATATAGTCTCCCTATACTCATCACTCATCAGACCAATGATTGACAACTGCCCATTCCACATGATGGATAAAACCCACAAAAGTTCCTCACAGCATGGCCGACTGAAAAAAAACTCAAAAGTGTCTCTGTCTCAAACAACAAACCTCCTGAGGTGGAACAGAACTCCAGCTCCTATGGCCATCCATGTCTAGGACTTGAGAGGTGACCTTCAGATCAAATGAAAAACCATGTCAACCCCACAAAAGATAGAGAAACCAGCCTTCACCAAAACTTAGAGATTTAATGTGAGCTGGCCAAGATTCATAGGAACTTAATAGGGCAGCTGGAGGATAATAAAATGGACCTTAGATGTGAGATAGTGCACCTCGCTGGCTAAGATCAAGAGATAAAAGAGACCAATGGATGTGAAGTGAAGCACTCCCAGATATCTTGAAGAATAGAACTGCTCAACAGAGGCACAGCAAAATAGCTCAATAGAGGGTTAAGCATGGCTTCGAATCACAGATCCTGTAACTGCTGCTCTACAAGAAGCTTCTAATGAATCAAAACCACATTGCAAAGTATGCTTTCCCACTTGTTCAGCTGCATGCAATAAATCCTGCATCTCCTTATAGTCAGGTTGTTCTGCATTTATACTCATGTTCTGCATTTATACTCATTTTCTGTTTTAACTGAGACAGTAAATATTGTTGATACTGAAACTAGCAATTCAGAGCTCTCACTGCTAAAGTTGCAGAGGTGTAAACTTTCTTTCCCCATCTGTCTAATGCTCTAGAGTCCCTACCCGAGGGAACTGGATTCTTAGCCGTGGAAACCTCAACCCCTTTGGGACCCTGGGAAATAGTTTCTGGGTCTGCAACAGGGTTTTTAAAGAAATTTATGAGAGCCAGGGACTCTGTAGTATCTGTCTGGCTTGACTGGAGCTGGGGGTAAAGAATCAGGGTTTAAACTAGATTCAGAGAACACATCATCCACAATGTCCAACAATGGCGGAATAGCAAGGGGCCTGTGCTGAGGCAGCAAAAGAAAGTCTCTGAGCCTTTTCTTGGATTCTGAGTAATCCTGGCCCTCCCAGTGGAAATGCTCCCTCATGGTATGTAAAGTTTGCCAAAAGCGTAATCCTCAGGAGGAGAGGCTGAAGGAATGGATTCTTCAGCATCAGAATCCTCATAGGGGGTAAGGAATATGCCTGGTCTGAAAAGGAATCAAAATATATTTAAACCTGGTCACAGGAATCATAGTCTGTATCCTGCCTAGGCCTAGGAGGGGGATGGGAACCCCTGATTAAAGTTATCAAGTCTTCAGCCATTTTGAGCATCTGTTTTTTAGGCATGGAGGCCTGTCCAGATGAATGCTGCACTTGCTTCTTTGTCTTTAGTGTAGGTTTAGTCTTGGCTGTAGTTGTAATGGTAAGTTGAGAAGGCCTGAAAACACCCTCAGAAGCCGATGCCTGCTCAGTGGCTCCGGACCCATCTGAAGGGTTAATCTCCGTTGGCCCAACACCTTGAGGCTCCAGCGGCCTAGGCAACTCCACGTGGGTGTCGGACGCGGCCTGTGGTTCTGAGGTAGCGGGCGTCAGGGGCTGCGAAAGCAACTCAATGAAAACCAGCAAACCGGCGATTGGCCAAGAAGAGGCTTAGTCAGTTTTGGACCTCGGAAACTTTTCCCTATCTTTATCTTTGCGCTTTTTATGCATTCCGGTCGTCTGTTGTTCCGACAGCATTGTGTAATTGAACCTTCGCCCAAAATAATGGCGAGCAAAATCAAACAGACATTTAATAGTGCGTTTGTTAAATCTAGCACAAAACCGACAACTAGTGACGTCGTGGTCTGGGCCTAGGCATGGAATACAGTAAGAATGAAAATACTTATGAGGTATTTGCTTCCCACAAGAAATACAATTATTAACTTTTTCTGACATCGGTCTGAGGCAAGAAAAAAATTTCCCCAATGGGGTACTTAGCTTTAATGAAGACTTCGATTCTGAAATCGAATCTGAAATCTCAGGAGTCGGCCGAATGGCACTTGCGAACTGCTTTTGCTTCGGGCATCACGCAGCAAGAAAGACTGAAGAAAATGGCGTCAGCTGCTTTGTATATACCCCTGGCGCACTGACGTCAGGGAAGAGGTGACAGCAACCGACGCCGGACCAAGACTTTGGAACTCAGGCCGACTACGGGCCTGACTGCAGGATAACCCAAGTGTAATATCTGCAGCAGTGAAACACGAACATCTTCCTCAGAAGCTGGTGCCTGCACAGCAGCTCCAGACCCATCCAAGGTAGACACATCCACAGGTTCTGTAGTCAAAGATTTTCGCGGCATACCGGAATCTGAACGGGTCTTGGTAGCGGCCTGTGAATCAATCGAAGCGGGCATCAGGGGCTGCAAAAGCATCTGAGTACCGGCGAACTGGCGACTAGCTTAACGGAAGCATCATTGGCAATTTTGGACCTGTGCGGTCTATCTTAATCATTACTTTTTTTGGAAGATCAGTAGTCGGATGGCTTACCAAAACTTTCGGAATACAGAGATCAAGAACGAAAGTTTTTAGCTACAATAAGGGCCTGATGACTACTTCAGGTGCTGAACAAAGCCCAAAACCGACAGCAGGGGACGTCATGGTCTGGGTCTAAACAGGTAACACAGTAAGAATGGAAATCTTGGTGTGGTATTTGCTTTCCACAGACGAGACAATTGTTAACTTTTTCTGATATCAGTTAGAGCAAGAAAAAAGAATCCCCAACAGGGTACTTGTTTTTAGAAGAATTCAAGATGATTCAACTTCATAAATGAAAACTCAGGTAGCAGCCGACCGGCACTTGTTCATAGGTTCATACTAGGTTATCTGCCCTAGGGCATTTATAAGCCTAGCCAGAGTGCGTTTGGCTTTCGCCACCCATTTTAAATTAATTTTGCTATGCCCTTTTTTGAGGTTAGTATACTGTGCCTCTGTAACAGTGACACAGAAGTGATACCCGGGGTAAACCTATGATCTCCCATCCACTCAAGATTCCTCTTGAAGAGAGTCAATGAGGGAGTCTGCCTAACCTGGACTGGGATTTTATTCCAGAGTGAAGGGAGCCTCTGGGTTATGAATCTGTCCCTCCAGCATGTCCTATTTATTTCAGTGCTGAGGTTCAAGTCTCTCGAGCGTGTAGCTCGATGGGATTTGGATTTTCTGAAGTGCAGCATGTCCATTAATTCCAGGTTGGACATGGCTTTATATGTCAGGCACAGATCGCCTCTGAGCAGGCAGTATGTCACTGAGTAGAGCTGGAGTTTCTTTAACCGGGCAGCATATGGCATCTGTTTGAGCTCTTTGATCCTCTTGGTGAGGTACTTTTGGGGTCTTTCCAGTTGCTGCAGGTGTCTGGTAAGGTACATCCTGAAAGGGGCATTGTACTCAATTATGGGCCTGATGAGGGATGAGTAAAGAGGCGCGATGACCTCCCCTGATCTAGATGTGAATCCCTTCATGATTAGGTGGGCTATATAAAATGTTTTTCTAACCAATTTGGCCATGTGGTTGTCAAATGAGAGATTGCTATCAACTTGGGTCCCCAGGTCCCTAATTACTTCTTCTGTACTTAATGGATTACCACCTATGTGGTAATTTGTGGGCACTTTGTTTTTGCCAAAGGGGATGACTATACACTTTTTGGCGTTTAGCTTGAGGCCATGGCTCTGGCACCAGTTGTCTGTTTCTATGAGGCCCTTTTGGAGGATGCTTGTGTCGGCTGGAGAGTCGATTATGGCGCCCAGTTTGGAGTCATCTGCGAACTTGGTCAGCCAGTGTCCTTCTGTGTTGGCCTGTACCTCCGAGAAATATATACCGAACAAGAGAGGTCCCAGGACTGAGCCTTACGGGATGCCACTTGTAACTGGTTTGGAGTCTGACATGGCTCCAGCAATTCTAACCATGTGGGTTCTGTCCTTGAGCCAGTTTGCAACCCATCTAGTGACATAGGGGTTTATATTTAAGCTGGTGAGCTTATCTATAATGCCCAAGTGGGGTATTGTATCGAAGGCTTTTGCGAGGTCCAGGTAGGCTGTGTGGACCACCTTCCCCTCGTCAATGGCCTTGGTGACTGTTTCAAAGAAATCGACCAGGTTTAAGAGGCAGGATCTGCCCTTAAAGCCGAACTGGGTAGGATCCAGTGTCTGTAGGTCCCCAATACCTTTATTTATGAGGTCCATGATGATCCTTTCCATAGCTTTGCAGACCAAGCTAGTCAGGCTTATGGGGCGATAGTTTCCAGGATCCATTGAGGTGCCACCTTTGTGGAGAGGGACCACTGTTGCTGTACGCCACTCTTTGGGTACATATCCTGTAGTAAGGCTGAAATTGAACAGTAGTTTTATGTTTGTTTAGTTGCTCTTTGAGTTCAAGTAGGACGCAGCCCGGGACACCGTCTCGTCCCATTGATGCTGTTTTTTTTGCTTTGGAGAGGGCGGCTCTTACCTGAGAATCTGAGATGTCAGGGGGGCAGCACTCTGCTGGGATAGATATTTGCCCTTTTGGAGGGGAGGGGGGAGAAGTTTGTGCTGAACCTGTCAGCTAGGATGTTGGCAATGTCTTTGGGCTCAGTGTATTTTTTGCCATTTTGGACTAATTCTGAGCATATCTGGGAATTCCCACCCAGGTTCCTAACATAACTAAAGAAAGCCTTGTGATTATCCTTAGTGTCCTGTGCAATTTTTCTCTCGAAGCTGGCCTTAGATGATTTTATGAGTGCCCGTAGTTTTTTGCCAATACTGATCAGAGATGCCTTCCCTTTTTGGGATTTTGCTCTATCATGTAGTAGCTTCCTCCTTCTATTGTATAGTTTGTTTATGGCTGGGGTCCACCAGACAGGACGTCTGCCTTTGGAGGATTAGGTCTTGGTTTTATTTGGGATTGCATGAGCCATGCATTCCTGAAGGTGTTCACAGAATGCGTTTATAAAGGATTCTGCGGTCTTGGCCGTATTTTCCACAGGACCGGGGGCTTTGAAGGATTCCACCTCGGTTTTGAGGAGTGTGAAATTTGCTTTAAAGAAGTTTTTCACTGTGGTTTTCTGGGCAGGGTGTGGGGTCGGGATGTGAATATCCAGTGAGATTAGTTTATGGTCTGATCTTACCAGTGAGGGATACACTTCTGGTCTGAAGCATAGAGTCCCCATGTTGGTGAGAATCAGGTCCAGTATGTTTTCCCCTCTTGTGGGAGTGGTAAGTTGTTCCATAGCATTTGAGTTTAAGTTCTAGGAACCTTTGGGCTAGGGTGTTGGCACTAGAGTAATGCTCCCGGTCCATGTTTGGGTAGTTGAAGTCACCCAATATAATGGTGTTTGGAGAGACCTTCATATTTTCCAGTGTTCTCAGGAAGGCTGAGTGGGGTTCCTGGGTTTGGGAGGGTGGTCTGTAGCAAGCTATAAACTGGAAGGTAGTTTTACCCACTGTTAGTTGCACATGGATAGTCTCTGATGCTTCGTGCTATGCCACCAACCTGGAGGTGTGGGTATCTGACGAATATTGATACTCCCCCTCCTTTTGTGGTTCGGTCCAAGTTTTGGGGCCGAAAAGCATGATATGAGGTATAACCTGGTAGTGCTGGGGTGCTCTCGGGAGCCTTGAACCAGGTTTCTGTTACTGTACAGATATCAATTTTCTCCATACTAAGGAGAGTTTTGAGTGTGTGCATCTTGAGGTTTAGACTTCTGGCGTTGAGTAGCATTACTTAGTTTCTTATCCCTTTTGATACCTACGGAGGTGGGTTTGTCTTTTGAGCCTTGCCTAAAAAAAGGCACTATGGGGGTAGCAGGAGCCTTTGCCAATATCCAAAAGCCGAGGGGTGACAGGTGCAAGCTGTCCCTAGCAAAGCATCGTGGCTTGTCGAGCATGTCATCCCAGGCTGACAGGCATTGGATCCCCTTTGTATGACACCAATACTTAAGCCAATTGTTGAAATTGATCATCTTGTCTTCATATTGTGGCATCATTCTTGGTGAGGGTAAGATGCTACTCAAGGTCAGGGTCATCCTGGCCTGGGCTACATGCTCAGAGAGCTCCTCTGTCTCTTTTCATGTAGTCCAGGGAGGTACGTCTCAGGTCATTCACACCAGCATGGACAATGACTGAGTCATATTTGTATTTGCCTTGGAGTGACCCGAGTGCTTGTGTTATGTGGTGGATCCTAGCGCCAGACAAGCAGCTCACCGTGACCTTCTCCTTGTTTAGCCTGGTGAGCGGGACGTCAGTGTGCCTGACGAGAGTCAGCTATTACAAGTGTATCAGGTGTGTTGTTTAGCCTTAAGGGCTGTGACTGTTCGACACACTGGCTTTGTGAGCTATGTGTTGCACATGTTTTGTTTTGGGGTAGCGGTTGCTTGGGTGTCTGCTTTGGAGGTCTCTGCTGCTTAGGCAGATTTTTATTTAGAGCCTCCGAGTATGTTTTTGTGTGTTTATGTGTTTGGTTTGCTGTCGTGGTAGGTCCATGTTAGACTGGAATTGTAGTGAGTGTGGTTTCCTTCTCCTCCTGACTGGTTACGCCAGTACTGAGTTGAGAGAGCTTAGCCTCCAGTTTGGCTATATGGTTGCATCTCTCACATGTGTTGGAATTTGTTGGGAGGAGGAGAGGGTTGTCTGTGTACATGAGGCAGTTGTGACATTGCCTCAAGATTCCCAGATTCACCAGCTGGACCGGAGAGGAGATTGACAACTGACCTTTGGACATGCTAGAATAGTATTGGGAATTCCTTTATAATTGAAAAAAAGGGCCAATGGGGAACAAGGTACTCAAGGGGAGTTTGTGAGGGTGTAGTGCTTTTAATTTTTTAGTGCTTAAGTGAGCAAGTGCCAGGTAACTTAAATGCAATGTGTTACAGGTAACTTAAATGCAAAAATGACAAACAGTAACTTTCAAGTGAAACAAGGAAATAAGTACAGTAAGCAATGAAGATATCACTAGGGATCCACAGAAGCGCTGAAAAGCCACGTTTTAGGTGGAATTAGCATTTCAGGGAAACAAGCATACAAACAAAGCTAGATTCAGCAGGCCTGGATCTAGTCTATGCTACAGCAAACAAGGTGTACCAATTTCATTAAGAAGCAGTTCAAATATGCAGGCACTATAAGCCTTTAACCAGAAATTCCCAGCTCAGAAGGGCAGAGTCCAGCCTCTCCTCCCACAAGAGTGCAGACCACAAAAATAACTGGCCTGAAGCCCAAGTGCTTAAACCAGAATTAATACACTTTTAGAATAACAGACACTGAGCCCTCAATCAGCAGTTCCCAACTTAGAAGGATGTAAGCTACCTGTTCTGCCACTACAGTGCAGCCCACAAACCTTCTTAATGTAAAACTGGTCTGAAGCCCAAGTGCTTAAACTAAAAGGCTTAGAATGAGTTACACCAAGCAGTAATAAATACAATTGAGTACTTTTAAGATAACACAAAAGCAAAATAAAGTAGGAAGAAACACAAATACAGTAACAGCAGATAAAAAAAAAATTAAGTGGAAAGAGAGAAAGGAGTAGCAGAAACTAAGCTGATTGGCCTTCTCAAATGTTCTCCCTGTACTGGGTAGAATGAGGTAATGACACTAGACTGGGAGGAGGGTCCCAGATCAAATTTACACTAGGGGCGGGCAACTGCAAAGCCACCAACTATAAAAACACTATACCAACAGGCAGGGAGGGTGGGAAACGAACTGCAGAAATGTTTCTCACTGCTGAAAAGCAGCAGTGAGCCTTTAAATGAAAGTTTTAAACAGCTAAAGGAGCCTCTAGAAAAAAAAAAGTTTAACTGCAACAAGTTATCAGAAACAACCCAACAGATGCTTAATAAAAGTGGACAATTTCCAGTTAATACCTCACACACAGTGAAACTAGCTAGAAAAATACACAGTACACAAAGTGCTATAAATAACAAAGAAATAAAGAACAAAATAAACAAAAAAACAGGATACTTAATGTTATATATTATAGCTCCGAGTTTCCTCAGTGTCTTTCCTTCGATCAGCTCAGTGTGTGTGAACTGCTTCTGGCTCCTCGGCAAGAAAGACTGATGTAATGGTGTTGGCTGCCTGTTTTTATACCTCTAACAACCTGACATCAGTCTTGAAGCGACAGCAACCAACGCAGAAATACTAAGCCTCTAGTATTCGGGCCGACTGAGGGATACCCCTGGCAGGATAACCCAAGTGTGATGACTGCAACAGTGAAACACGAAGGACATCCCTAAAACACGGCAAACTAACACTAGAAACACACTAGGTGGGAAAAGCCCACTAAATACACCTAACACACCTACTACACAAAAACCTATACAACTAGGAAGAGAAAAAAAAAAAAAAGCCTATGGTAGAGGATAGGAATAAGCCAAACTACACTCAAGTTTGCAACACAGGATACACACTCCAGTGAAGCAAGCAACCAAACTGCTGTCCGGGAATGATGGCAAACAAGATCCAGCGTAGTCTTAGTTGAGCTGGGGAATTATAGGAAGAAGAGGCTGAGCTCAACATGTTAAAGTCTTTGGAATATGGCCAGTCTTGCGTCCAATAACCCAAAAATTGAATACAGATGGAAAAGACAATATCGAATCACATTTTTAACATGATCATAACTGCAGAAACCTGCATCAGTCAACATACTTAAGTCATTGCTTTACCTGTGAACAGAGAAGTGAAAAATCTCTCCCAGTTTCCCTGATCAACAGTGCCAAGTACTCTCATATTCAAAAGTCTGAATAAAACTATCAAAATCATTTTCTTCTTTTCAGTTTAGTACTGACCTCAGTATCTGCAGCTTGGTTTCACCTCCAATACTCCTGTACCTTTTGACAAAGGGTCAGCACCTCTCTCATATGCTGGCACTGCTTCTCTGTCTTCACACCTCTCTCTCAAGCGTTTCAATTTTCTCAGCTGCTTCAGCTACTGTACATTGCCTTTCAAGTTCTTCTTTAGTTCAGGCTGTACTTAAAAGTCAGGGACAAACTGAGTTGCTTTGCTGCAAGCTCCACTAAGTTTTCACTATTTTCACTGGACTGAATCTTAGCTACAAAATAGACCGTTCTTATATTTGGTCTTCATGGCAAGCTGGACTTCCTTTCAGTTTGCACTCTAAAAATCAGCTGTGAACAGTTTTTTCATATTCCACAGAGCTCAATTTTTGCCACCTTCGTAACTACTCTGTCTTAAAAAAAATAACTACAGCAAGAGGTATACTGTTGCACATTTACCCTGTGGCTGCAAGGACATATGCACTCAGATTACAAATTTGTTTTCAGGAACACAAGATCAGTTCACAACATAGCCCCACTGCTGTAAACCAAATTAGATGTGATTTAGAGGAAGATTATATTCCCAGCTGCTGACATCAACTGCAAAAGGTGGTTAGGGGCTACGGTCTCAGTCTGTTTCACTACTGCCAATGTATGAGATACTGAATGGGCTTTAAATCCACAATGACGGCAACAAATGCATGAAAATGACTGGCCCTTAAGACCATAAGGTGAAGGCATACCGCTGCCTCTGATAATAGCAGACATCTGCAACACCCAAATTATTATTTCATTGTAAAGCTACAGATCTACAGCTACAGATATACAGAATTATAAATCACCTTCACCCATGGAATTCACTCAACTTACTGCCTTTTAGAGATGGAAACTTCATTTTGCATACAACACTATTTACCATTTGGGATAAAAGATATTTATTCAGTAGCAACATCACTCGCCTTTATGGTAGTGCACAACCGACACCATTAGCATATCAAAATACATAGCTACTACTAATCAAATGTTAAATATTTGTATAGTAACAGCAGCTTGAGTATTTTTTTTTTTTTTGCAGTTTGTTAATTGGGAAAGTCCATTGGGCCATTATGAGCCCTTTTTCAATGGAGACCTGGGGAGAAAAGCTCCATGTATGTACGTACATACATAAATACAAGTAACAATCACATCAATATTAATACAGAGTAATACAGAAATAAGTCAGCAGAAGTTATTACAATTTCACAACATCATAAATGAATCGCATCAAAAGTAATGCAGGGTATTACAGAAATAAAAGTCAGCAGAAGTTATTACAAACACAGAAAATAAAACTGTATAGTATGCCAAAGTTACAGGTTTATAGTGCATAATTAAGCATTAAGATTTCTGGGAAGCAGATAACCTGCAATATTTAAAGTGAAAAAAAGAAAAGGAAAAGAAAAAAATAGGAAAAGTAGGAAGTTTTAGAGTCAGAATAGGATGTCTCGGTGCAAAGTAAAGTTTTGAGAAGGTATACTTGAAAATGGAGGTATAGCATAGAGATTAGGAGAGGTGGGAGCAGGCAAACTCCCATTTAGAAGACATGAGAGTGGAGTAAGGTCTTAAAAGTAGAGAGGTTTTGGATAGCTTGAATATGGGGAGGAAGTGAGTTCCATTTACAAGCTAGGGAGAAAGATAAAAGAAATTGGCCAGTAGTGCGTAATGGTCTATACACTTCCAGTAGGTTCTGTTTATTAGACCTGAGGGATCGGTCAAGGTAGGTGCATAGTAAGGGTGGAAGACAGAGATGGGCACTGAGAAGGTCTAAAGATGAGTTTATGGGCAGGAGAGTCGGTGAGCTCTAGCCAGTATAAGGAGTTACAGTTGTGAGAGGAAGATTTGGCACTTGTAGCAAACAGAGATTTTACTGTAGCAGGATGCCAGCTTAGTTTTAAGGGTGGCTTGAAGATTGGTAAGGATGGGTGCCCCGTATATGAGAGGGGAGGAGGAAGGTAGTACAGGGTAAATTTAGTTGAAGAGGTTAGCTAGCGATTGTGGCGGTAAAGCATACCAAGTTTCTGGGGAGCTTTCTTAATATTAGTTTGAAGGTGGATGTTAAACTTTAGTTGTTCGTCGATAACTCCTGAAGCTTGGTATGGGGGAATACTTCAATCGGAGTAATATTTTGGCTTATTATAGAGAAGGAGTTTTTATCTATTTTGGTGTTTTTAGATGGGGTGAATATCATGATTTTGGTTCTCTCTGCATTGATAGCTAGGTGATTGTTTAACATGCAAGCCTCAGTGCTGTTGAAGGCACCCTGAGTTACTTGCAAGAGTGTGGGGGAGAGACACAGCAGAGCAAATGATCGTAGAGTCATCGGCGTATTGGATGACTTTAGCATTTGGGATGAAAAGATGGAAGTTGTTTATAAAGATATTGAAAAGTAAAGGTCTCAGTGTAGAACCTTGGGGGATGCCTGTGAGGGTGTCTAGGGTAGGAGGAGGCACAGTTGTTCCATTTAATGGCCTGTTGCCTATTTGAGAGGTAACCAGAGAGCCAATTGACAGTTGGGGATGAAAGATTAAGGTGAGAGCTTAGACAGTAGTAAAGTATGGGAAATGCTATCAAAAGCCTTTGACAAGTATGAAAAAGAATAGTTCTGTAAAATCTTACCATAACCATAGATTTCCTTCTCTTCCATGTTGCAGTATTCTAGGTGTGGGATTTCCTGCCCTCAGGCGACTTGTACATCGGCATCTATACAAACGCTTCAGCTTGGCTGCTGTAGTGTGCGTGGGACGTCACACACAAGGCCATACACCAAGGGGCCTTAAATGTGACATCTGCAAGCACAATCAGAACTTGAAGGCCAGCAGGAGATGTGCCAGTTGCTTATAGGCGTGTAACTTGGAGACCTACTGAAATGTAGGTAGTATAGGGAGGTATAAGACTGGGGGGGACGGGGGGGGCAGGAAGCAATACTGCAAAATGGAAGAGAAGGGCATTTATGGTTATGGTAAGATTTTACACAACTATTCTATGTCCTCTTATTCCTATGTTGCAGTATTCTACGTGCAGGAGCGTACCACAACTTGAGGAGAGGGTGGTGGTAGATGCAGAGGGTTCTACAAGGCCCTGCAGGACTGCTCTGGCAAATCCTGTTCTAGCTCTGGAAACTTGATCCAATTTGTAATGCTTGGTGAATGGACACTGTGTCTAGGCCTTTCATGAAGTCCCTTGAGGTGGCCACAGCTCTAGTGGAATGGGCCTGGATTCCCATTGGGAGTTCCTTTCTGCGGTGAGAGTAGCAGAAGCAAATAGCTTTCCTGATCCAGCATGCAATGGTTTGCTTGGAGACTGCCTTACCCATGGCTCTGGAGTGGTAGGAGACAGAGCTGGTTAGTCTTTCTGATGACCTTGGTCTTGTACAGGTAGAATCCAAGTTGTCTGTGCACATCCAGGGAGTGCAGTATCCTCTCCCCTTCATTAGGGGGTGAGACTGTGTAGGGGGGACAGGCCATTAGAGCCTGCAGTTCTGACACTCTTCTGGCTGAAGTGATAGCCACCAGGACAGTCTTCCATGTACACATCTGTAAGGAGGAAGGTGTGGCACGTTCAAAGGGATCTTGACTTAATTTCTCCAAGATGTAGTTAAGGTCCCAAGGCGGAGGGATAGGTTTCATAGGTGGTGTCATGTGCAAGACCCCTTTAAGGAAGAACTTTACTTCAAGCCTGGCTAGCAAGGGGGGGTGGGGTCCAGGGCCAGGCAGGCGGATATGGCTGAGAGATGAACTTTTACAGATCATTTTTTTATCAATTGACAAGCAGTTTAGAACCAGGGGAACCTTGGCTGAGCTGGGGTTCCTTCCCTTCTGCAGACACCATTTTGCAAATCTTTCCCATTTAGCCAGGTTAGACTTTCTGGTGGTAGGTTTCCTTGCCTTCCTTAGGACTGAAAGCATGTCCACTGAGTAGTGGTGTCTGAAAGGAATCAAAAGTTTATCACCCACAGTCAGAGACATCTGTACCTGTGGGTATAGGAGAGTTCATTTGTCTTGTGAAAGTAGGTCCACCTTGCACGGTAACTTGAAGTGACTGCCCTTGGCTAGTTTGTGAAGTAGAGGGAGCCATTGCTGCCTTGGCCAATAGGGAGTCACTAACAAGATTTCTGGCGTGTCCTTCTGGATTTTCTTTCTGAATCAGTAAGAATGGTGGGGAGGCATAAAGGAAAGTACAGTTTTGTACCTACCATAAATGTAGATGTCCGATAGGTATGCATCTGCAGTCATAACATATGGGTTGTCCTGCCTCAGGCAGCCCTTCGGTCGGCCGGATTCCAAAGTCTGGGTCTGGCCTCGGCTGATGTCGCACTTTCCCCGACGTCAGAGCATCTGGGGTATAAAAGCATCAGCCAACGCCATTTTCCTCAGTGTTTCTTGCCCCAGATGCCAGGTGCCCTCTAGGAAGGCAAAATTTGGAGGAATGCAGTAAAATTCCAAACATTTTCCAAAAAATATATACACATATATATACAAACAAATACACCATAATAGATCCCCCAGCTAGCTAATGGAGGGGTAAGTACCCTAGGAATACCACAGAGGGGAAGGAGGGAGGGTAACCCTGACTGCAGATGCATACCTATTGGACATCTACATTTATGGTAGGTACAAAACTGTACTATGTCCTTCAAGGATGCATCTGCACTCATAACATATGGGTAGAATACCATAGCCAATCTGGGGGAGGAGGTACTAAGAAAAGGATGGCGTAGTTAAGATCCCCTGCAGGACTGCTGTAGCAAAACCTGCTCTGGATCTGGAGTATAAAGGTAAATTGTAATGCTTAGCAAATGTATGCACGGAGCTCCATGTAGCAGCTTCTAAAATGTCCTTGGTAGCCACCCCTCTCAGGAAGGCTGAAGTGGTGGCTGTGGCCCTTGTTGAATGAGGCCTGATGTTTGCAGGAACTGTCTTTCCATGGAAGGAGTAACAAAATTGAATGCAATTTCCTATCCACTTTGAAATTGTCTGTTTGGAAACTGCTTTTCCTTGTACCCCAGCAGCATATGCTACAAGGAGTTGGTCAGTTTTTCTGAAACTTTTAGTTCTGTCCAAGTAGTAGCGTAGTTGTCTGTGTATATCCAGAGTGTGTAGAAGTTTTTCTCTTCTGTTTTGTGGATTTGGGAAGAAAGTAGGCAAGTGAATAGCTTGGTTCAGGGATACCCTAGATACCACCTTTGGCATAAAAGTAGGATTGGTTCTTAGTGAAACTCTGTCCTGATGGAAGATAAGAAATGGCTGTACTGCCATTAAAGCTTGTAACTCAGATACTCTTCTTGCTGAAGTTATGGCCAGAAGGAATGCAGTTTTCCAAGACAGAAACTGTAGATCCGCCGATGCTGCTGGTTCAAAGGGAGGAAGTGATAGTTTCTCCAGCACAAAGTTGAGATCCCAAGTTGGTAAAGGGGGTTTTCTTGGAGGATTGATGTTTTTGATCCCTCAGAAATTGCCTGAGGAGAGGGTGCGAGAAGACAGGTGGATCCACATTGTATTCTGCTGAAATTGCTGAGGCATGAATCTTTATGGAAGAATAGGACAGGCCATTGTGGAACAATTCTGCTAAGTATTCCAGAATATGTGTCATACTCGCCACTGTCACATCTAAGCCTTTTGTTGTGCTCCAAATGAGAAATCTTTTCCATTTTGCTGAGTATGTCTTCCTTGTGGAAGGTCGTCGAGCTTCCATAATAATGCTCTTTACCCTCTGTGATAAGTTATTGTGAGGGGAATTTATGGAATTTTCCAGGCAGTTAGTTGCAATGTTTTCAAGTTGGGATGCATGATCTTGAAGTTGTTCTGCGTCAGAAGAAGAGGCCATAGGGGGAGAGGCCATGGTTTCGCCTGTGACATGCTCCTCAGTAGTGGGTACCAGTGCTGCCTTGGCCAGTCTGGAGCTATCAGAATCACTCTTGGCTGTTCTGCCCTGATCTTCAATAAAACCTTGGACATTAATGGGAGAGGTGGGAAGGCATATACTTTTAGATCTTTCCAGCTGAAAGAGTCCACCCTCCAAGCCTTTGGGTGATACGTCCTGGAGCAGAAGGTCTTCAGTTGATGGTTGTGGGGGGAAGCGAACAGATCTATCTCTGTCTTTCCCCATGCTTTTGTTAAGAGTAGGAAGATATCTGGGTGCAGCATCCATTCGTGTGCATCCATGGTAGTTCTGCTTAAGCTGTCTGCCAGTACATTTTCTTTCCCTGGCACAAACTGGGACTGTAGTTGGATATTGAGTCTCAGGCACAGCTCCCATAGATTCATAGTCAGCCTGCATAGGGGGTAAGAATGTGTGCCTCCCTGCTTGTGTACCACATGACTGTGGTGTTGTCTGTCCTTATTAACAGGTGACCTTGATGGAGGAAAGGTTTGAAGGCCTCGATTGCGTGTATCACTGCCAGCATTTCCTTTTGGTTTATGTGCATGCGCAGCCGTCCTTGAGACCATAGGCCTTGGATACATTTGCCCTCCATGTGTGCTCCCCATCCTCGGTCCGAAGCGTCCGTGGTGATGGTTTGCTTTGTTCTTGGTTTGTTGAAAGGCAACCCTCTGTTGGACTGGCAGGCATGAGCCCACCACAGGAATTACTTTTGAAGGCAAGGAATAATTGGTATCAAAGCTTCTAAACTGTGACTGTGCTGAGACCATACACTCCTTAGTTACCATTGTAATTTTCTCATATGCAGCCTGGCCTGTGGAATCAGAATTATGCAGGATGCCATGTAACCCAGGGCCTGCAGGATTTTCCTTGCAGTTAGCGGAGTTTGTCTTGTCAGATTCATGAAGTAATCCGGAAGTTTTTTGTTTTTCTTCTGTGAGAAAGGCCATTTGGGTGGTTGTGTCTAAATCTGCACCCAAAAAGGTTATCCTTTGGGATGGAACAAGTCTTGAATTTTGGATGTTGACTGTGTATCCCAAGGCCTGTAGTAGGTGGATGGCATATGCCAAGTCCTTTATCAAATTTTCCTTGTTGTCCGCTTGTATAAGGCAGTCGTCCAGATATGGGTAGATTTGAATCCCCTGAAGTCTGCAGTGTGCAACTACCGATGCCAGGCATTTCGTGAATACTCTGGGCGCAGTAGATAAGCCAAAGGGCAATGCTGAGAATTGATAATGCTCTGATCCTGCAAGAAATCTGAGGTGTCTTCTGCAACTTGGTCGAATAGGGACATGCAGGTATGCCTCCTTGAGATCTAGAGTCACCAGCCAAGACTCCTTGCCCAGCATGGGAAGAAGTTGCTGTAGGGTCAGCATCTTGAATTTTGGCACAATGAGGAAAGTATTTAGTGTGGGCAGGTCGAGAATAGGCCTCCATTGATTGTTTTTTCTTGGAACAAGGAATAATCTGGAGTAGAATCCTTGACCTTGTTCTGAAAGAGGTACCTTTTCTATGGCTTTCATTTGAAGTAAGTTGCTGATCTGCTTTAAAGCCTCTGCCCTCTGATTTGGTGGCAGGTTTGGCATTCCATTTCTTCTTGGCAAAGTGTGGAAGTGGAACCTGTATCTTTTGTCTATTATTTGCAGTGTCCATGTGTCCCTTGTAATATAATGCCAGTTTTTTGAGAATAAGGAAAGCTTTCTGCCCAAGGGTGTTTCCAATTGAGCCCTGGTAGGCGGAATCAAAGTGAAGTCATTGTGTCTGTCCTGGTGTAGTAGTTGTTGTTGTTGTTGCTGCACTACCTCTCTGGTTGGTAGGCTGCCACTGACGGCCTCTGTAGGAGCCCCTAGCTTGCCCTCTACCTCGGGGACACCTGTTCCTGCCTCTCTGGGCTCTGTCCGAGTCTGGAAAGGACCAATTCTTAGTAGGCCAGTTTCTGCTGAATCTCGGTGGTTGTACTTGCAGAAAATCCTTAACTGTTTGCACAGATTTAGCCTTTTCTTCAAACTTCTTCAAGACCTCCTGAGCCGAGGAGCCAAATAATTTTTTTTTCCATTGGAGCATCCAGAAGTTTAGCTTTAACATGGTCTGGCAGGGATTGTTCCTTCAGCCAGGCATGCCTACGAATAACTGCTCCAGTCATAGCTGACCTACATGAAGCCTCCAGTGCATCATAACCACACTTTAAGAAATGATTACTAACCTGCTGTGAGTTATGTACCAGGTCCTGAAGGGATTTACGGTCAAGGGGTTCAGAAGAAGAAAGTTTCTTATTTAGTTCATCTAACAAATACTCTTGGTACTGTATCATATGAAATTGACAATTTAATGCCCTCACAGAAAGAGTTGCAGAAGTATATACCTTTTTTCCCCATCTCTCTAAAGCTCTAGACTCCCTTTCAGAAGGTAGAGGATTTTTGGCAGTGGCAGCTGCAACCCCTTTAGGGCCCTGAGAAACAGTGTCTGGGTCAGCGGAATGGGCCTTATACAGATGGAAGTGAGAATCCGGGACCCTGTAGTATCTATCAGGTTTGGCAGGTGCCGGGGGGGAGAGTATCAAGGGCTGTACTAACATCATTGTACACATCAATAACATGCAACACAGGAGGTATAGCTAAGGGCCTATGTGGAGGCAAATGCAAAAAGGTCCTTAATCTCTTTCTAGAATCAGAGAATTCCTGACCCTGCCATTGAAAATGCTCTCTCATGGAATGTAGAGTCTCACCAAAAGAAAACTCTTCAGGAGGGGAAGCCGAAGGAATAGATTCTTCAGCATCAGAATCCTCATAGGGTGAATAAGCCTCCTCCTGGTGGTCTGTTAACTCAGATCCGTCCGTGGACTCATCTGAAGAGTGTTGGTCAGAGGGCTCAGTCCTGGGCCTTTTGTCTGGTGGTGGGTGAGAGCCCCTGTCCGGGTGAGGCTGAGAACCTCTAATTAAAGAAATAAGATCCTCTGCAAGGCTGAGGATCTGAGAACTAGAAGAAGGCCTCTGGGAGGTAGTTTTGGGAGGCAAAGCTTTAGTTAGTTTGGCAGCTTTAGCCCTGGAAAAAAGCCTTAATGGACATGGAAGCAGGGGGTCTAGCTGCCCCACGTGCAGGAGTAGATTTGTCCAAAGGTATGTTGTCGGACATTTCCTGGACACTGGTTTCGGTAGGTAGCTCAGTAGCCGACTCAGCCGGGGCCTCCAGGGCTGCAGAGGTCGGTTGAGTGGATTCGCTTAAAGGAAGCTCCAAGGACTCGGTTTCGGCCGAAACAGAGACACTCGCGGTAGGCCTTACCGTGGTTTCAGCCGAAACTGCGGGCCGCGAGTGTCGGTTCTTGTCCTTCCGTTTTTTTCACTAAATGCGAAGTTGGAGTCTCCGACGGCATCTTATATGCAAAATTAGCCCCAAAGAATTCCTCTGTAAACTCCGACCGACTTCTAAGAGTTCGTCAGTTGAAGGAAGCACAGGCTGAACAGGCCGAGACGTTGTGGTCTGGGCCTAAGCAAGGAAGGCAGTAAGAGTGGAAATCCTTATGAGGTATTTGTTTCCCACAAGTTAAACAATTATTTACTTTATCTGACATCGGCTGAGGCAAGAAAGAGTCCCCAATGGGGTACTTAGCTTTTTTGAAGTCTTCGGTAGCTGAATTTCTTCTTATCACAGGATCTGACTGACCGGCACTTGCGAATTGCTTCTGCTTCGGGCACCGTGCAGCAAGAAAGACCGAGGAAAATGGCGTCGGCTGATGCTTTTATACCCCAGACGCTCTGATGTTGGGGAAAGTGCGACATCAGCCGATGCCAGACCCAGACTTTGGAATCCGGCCGACCGAAGGGCTGCCTGAGGCAGGACAACCCATATGTTATGACTGCAGATGCATCCTTGAAGGACATCCTCCCCTCCCAAGAGATGCTGAAAGCGTCCACTCTCCATTCTAGAGGGGGTGGGTTTTTGAGCAGAAGCTCTGCAGTTGCCTGTTCTGGGGGGAGGCAAACAGGTCTATTTGTGGAGCACCCCTCCGGTGGACTATTTAAGACCACCTCCTGTTCAGCATCCATTCATGCTGAGATGAGGAGGTCCTGCTCAAGAGGTCTGCTTGCTTGGTGGTTTGTCCTGTGAGGGGGATGTAGACTGCCTGCAGGACTAAGTTGAGCCGGGAGGCTAAGTCCTATAGCAGGGATTGACTGCACACATCTGATAGGCCTTTGTCCCTCCCTGCTTGTTGGGGTACCACATCACAGTGGTGTTGTCAGTGAATCTGGAGCACCCCTGGAACCAGAAGGGGATGAAGGCCTGTAGAGCTAAGAAAACTGCTGTAATGTCCCTGATATTGATATGTTTGGTCTGAAGAGAGGGAGGCCACTTCTCCTGAGAGTTACTCCCCAACCTGAATCTGAGGCATCTGTATGCATAACTTGGGTTGGGGTGGGAGGCTGTAGTGGGAGCCCTGGGTTCAATTTCACTTGCTGGATCCACCAGTTGATTTCTGTTTTCAGACAGCGAAGGAGGGGGATGGCCTGATGTAGGTGGTGGGACCAGGTGCTCTTAAGGAACCACTGCAGCTTGTGCACTCTTGCCAGAGGTAGCATGGGGATGGTTGCTACCATCAAACCCAAGAGGCGAAGAAAATACCTTGCCGTCACCTTTCGGGATAGTGGAAGTTAAAGACAGAAACTTGGTCCTGAGGTAAAAAGGCCTTTATTGTGTCTGCTCTGATTCTGCGGCAGAAGAAAATCAGAGAGGATTTAGGGAAGTTGATAGTGAATCCTAGGTTATGCAGAAGGGACATAGTGAAATGTAGATGGTCTAGTAGAGTATCCCTGGACTCTGCCAGAATCAGGATGTCATCCAGATAAGGGTAACTTTGTATTCCTCGAGTTCTGCAGAAGGCAATGGCTGGAGCCAAGCACTTTGTAAAGACCCTGTGGCCGTGGATAAACTAAAGGGCAAGGCAGTAAATTGGAAATGAGAGAAAGGGCCAGAGAAATGCAAAAACTCCTGATGGGTATGTGCAGGTAAGGCTTCCTTTAGGTCTAGGGTGACCATGAAGGCCTAGGCTGGAATGAGACGCAGCAAGGTGGAGGGAGAGAGCATTTTGAAGGAGGGTACCTGAAGATGTAGGTTTAGAAAGGGTATATCTAAGATGGGTCTCCAGGGGCCGTCTTTTTTGGGGACCAGGAAGAGACGGGAGTAAAACCCTTTTCCTTCTTGTCCTGGAGGAACTGCCTCTATGGTGCCTAGTTGTAGAAGATCTGCTAGAACTTGTGGCATGAGATAGGCCTGTTTTTTGGGAAGGGAAGGATGCCTCTTCTGGGTGGCTTCTCTCTCCAGGATAGGAAGTACCCTTTTTGGATAATGTTTAAGACCCACTGGTCTGAAGTGATGGATTTCCAAAGGGGGAGACAGTGGGAAAGGCGGGCTGAGAAAGGAGAGGTTGGCAAGGCAGTCAATACTGGAGCCTCCTCTGTCCTGAAAGGGCTGTCTGGATTGCTGTGGTGGAGCAGAGTATCTGGAGTTAGTAGGTCTTCTGGCCCCTCTCCTGGACCTGGAAGAGGAGGGCTGTGGAGTACATCTTACAAATGTAGCTTTAGCAGGGTAATTCCTGTAATACTTGGGTACTGGCGACACCAGCAGGTGCTTAATGTCCTGGAGCCCTTTGCTTTTTTCTTGTAGATTTTTAAAAAAGTCAGCAGATTGTTTTGTGAACACACTGTGGTCTAGAGGGGCGCCCAGGATTTTTGCCTTGAAGTCCTCGGGGAGGTTCTGGAGTCTTAGCCATGAGTATCTCCTGAGGGCTGAAGCAGATGCTGCAGACCTGGATGTTTTTGCAGCATCGTAGCTGCACTTTATGGAGTGCCTGGCTACTTGTTCAGCCAAGTAAAGTTTGGATGAGATGTCCATCTTGCTGGGACTGTCAGGCAAGGAAGCCAGCATGGAGGAGGCATAGGAGACCAAGTCTAATGCATACTTGGTCATGTGGGTCTGATAATTTATGGCTCTAAAAGCCAAAGTAGAAGTGTACACCTTCTTCCCCATCCAATCCATGTACTTACTGTCATTGTCAGTGGGTAGTAGGGAGGCAGAAGGCAGCAGTCTGGATTGCTTATCTGCTGTGGTGGCAATAACAGCTGGGTCCAAGGGTAGCTTAACTAAGAATCAGTAGTCCTCTGGTACTTTATAGAAGCAGTCAGGATGCTAAGGGGCTGGAGGCTGGGAGTCGGGGCCTTAGAGGCCGCATTGAAGGCATCCAAGTAAGCAGGCAGAACAAAGAGAACTGCTGAAGGGGAGAGTGATTCCACTTGCAGCAGTTCAAAGTACCTTTTTTGGGTGTCAGTCATTTGGGAAGTGTCCCATTTAAAGTAATCCTTCATCTTGGTGATGGTCTCACCAAAAGTAATGTCCTCAGGGGGAGTCCCCCTCCACAGATTCCTCATCCGGAGAGTAATATGGACTCCTCTGATGAAGAGGAAGTCATCTTCTTCCCTGACCTGAGGGGTCATGGATGGGAGGGAAGAAGCAGAGACTGGCCTAGGTCTCAGAAGAGGCAGAGTGGAAGTGGCTGAGGCTGAAGTCTTAAGGGCCATGAAGGCCTGCATGAGAGAGGAAGTGAAGGCCTGCCAATCCGGTGCGACTTCTGAAGAGGAGGTATGTTTAGTTTTCTGCTTCTTTTTGGCTGGAGAGTAAGTAAAGAATGGCCTGGCATCGGGTCTGAAGATCAACACATCCGAAGTCTGGATCCCTGCCAGAGGTGCCACCGAAACTGGTTCTCCCTCAATGGGCGTCGATGTCTGAATGAGCTCCAAGGACGTGCCAGTTGGCTGCGAAACGGCTTCCTTGAGCGACATCGCTGCAGTCGACAAATCCTCCGAGTGCGCCTCAACCCCTAGATCGGCAGTTGGTGGTGCATCTGTAAGCAAAGTGGCAGGCGAAGGCAGCCTAGGAAAAGTACAGTTTTGTACCTACCATAAATGTAGATGTCCGATAGGTATGCATCTGCAGTCATCACATATGGGTTGTCCTGCCTCAGGCAGCCCTACGGTCGGCCGGATTCCAAAGTCTGGGTCCGGCATCGTCTGATGTCGCACATTCCCCAACGTCAGAGCGCCTGGGGTATAAAAGCATCAGCAGATGCCATCTTCCTCAGTTTTTCTTGCCCCAGATGCCCTCTAAGGAAGGCTAAATTTGGAGAGATGCATTTAAAAAATCCAAACATGCACAATAATATAAAAACAAATACACCATAATAGATCCCCCCAGCTAGCTATAAGAGGGGTAAGTACCCAAGAAATACCACAGAGGGGAAGGAGGGAGGGTAAACCTGACTGCAGATGCATACCTATCTGACATCTACATTTATGGTGGGTACAAAACTGTACTATGTCCTTCAAGGATGCATCTGCAGTCATCACATATGGGTAGAATACCATAGCCAATCTGGGGGTGGAGGAACTATGTAAAGGATGGTGTAGCTAAAATGCCCTGCAGGACTGCCGTAGCAAAGCCTGCTCTGGATCTGGAATATAAAGGTAAATTGTAATGCTTGGCAAATGTATGCACGGAGCTCCATGTAGCAGCTTCTAAAATGTCCTTGGTAGCCACCCCTCTTAAGAAGGCTGTGCAGGTGGCTGTGGCTCTCTTGGAATGAGGTCTAATGTTAGCTGGCACAGTTTTTCCATGAAAGGAGTAACAAAAAGTACAGTTTTGTACCTACCATAAATGTAGATGTCCGAACAGGATAGCATCTGCAGTCATAACAAATGGGTTGTCCTGTCGTCAGGCAGCCCTTCGGTCGGCCGGATTCCAAAGTCTGGGTCTGGCTTCGGCTGGTGTCGCACTTCACCCGACGTCATCTCTGCTGGTCTTCGGGTATAAAGGCATCAGCCGACGCCATTTTCCTCAGTGTTTCTTGCCCCAGATGCCAGTTGCCCTCTTGGAGAGCTAAATTTTGGATGAATGCCAATGTTTCCAAAAAAAATAGAAGGCAAATACAAAAAATAAGCATGTATGTACATATATACAAACAAATACACCATAATAGATCCCCCCCCAGCTAGCTATTAGGAGGGTAAATACCCTAGGAGTACCACAGAGGGAAGGAGGTGGGTAATCCTGACTGCAGATGCTATCCTGTTCGGACATCTACATTTATGGTAGGTACAAAACTGTACTATGTCCTTCAAGGATGCATCTGCAGTCATAACAAATGGGTAGAATACCATAGCCAAACTAGGGAGGAGGAAATAGAATTATGGTGTAGTTAGGATCCCTTGCAGAACAGCAGTGGCAAACCCTGCTCGGGATCTAGAGTATAGAGGTAAGTTATAATGCTTGGCAAATGTATGCACGGAGGTCCAAGTAGCCGCCTCAATAATGTCCTTGGTAGCCACTCCTCGTAAGAAAGCTGTGGTAGTGGCTGTAGCCCTTGTAGAGTGAGGTCTTATGTTCTGTGGAATTGGCTTTCCATGGTAGGAGTAACAGAATTTTATGCAATTTCCTATCCACTTGGAGATTGTCTGTTTGGAGATTGCTTTTCCTTCCCTTCCTGTTGCATAGGCTACTAGAAGCTGGTCAGATTTTCTATTGCCCTTGGTTCTGTCCAGGTAGTAGCGTAACTGTCTATGTACATCCAAGGTATACAGCAGTCTTTCCCCCAATCCACAGAAGGTAGGTAGGTGGATTGCCTGGTTTAGAGACACTCTAGATACCACCTTAGGCATAAATGTAGGATTAGTTCTCATGGATACTCTGTCTTGATGGAAGATTAGGAAGGGTTGTACTGCCATTAAGTCCTGTAGTTCCGAAACCCTTCTTGCTGAGGTAATTGCCAGTAGGAAAGCAGTTTTCCAGGATAGGTGTTGAAGATCCGCTGTTGCTGCTGGTTCGAATGGAGGGAGTGTCAGTTTTTCTAGCACAAAGTTAAAGTCCCATGCTGGTAATGGTGGTTTCCTAGGAGGTTTTACATTCTTGATTCCTCTGAGGAACTGCCTGAGTAGAGGATGAGAGAAGATAGGGGTATCGAAGCTGTATTCTGCAGAAATAGCTGATGCATGTATCTTGATGGAGGAGTAGGACAGGCCTGTGTGGAGTAGCTCTGCCAAATACTCCAGGATGTTGGCAACATCTACCTTGGACACATCTTTTCCTCTTTCAGTGCTCCAAATGACAAATCTTTTCCATTTGCCTGCATAGTTCCTTCTAGTCGAAGGTCTGCGGGCCTCCAGGATAATGTCTAACCCTTTGGGATAATTGTGGGTTAGTTGCCGTTATGTAATGTTCCAGGCAGTTAGTTGTAGAGTTTGTAAATTTGGATGCATGATGTTGTAGTTGTTCTGAGTTAACATCAAAGGCATCAGGGGTAGTGTCCACGCTCTGTTCCGAGACATGTTCCTCAGCAATGGATACCAATGTTGTCTTGGCCAATTTGGAGCTATCAGAATTATCCTTGGACGCTCCTCTTTGATTTTCAGTAGTACCTTGTGCATCAAGGGAAGAGGTGGGAATGCATATGCTGTCAGGCCTTTCCAACTGAAGGATAGAGTCCACCTTCCATGCAAGTGGGTGGTATGTCCTTGTGCAGAATTTCTTTAGCTGGTGATTGAGTGGGGATGCGAATAGGTCTATTTGTGGCATTCCCCATTTCTGTGTGATGGTCTTGAAGATGTCCGGGTGTAGCATCCATTCGTGAGCATTGGAGGTTGTTCTGCTTAACATGTCTGCTAGGATGTTTTCTTTCCCCGGTACAAATATTGCCTGTAACTGAATGTTGTAGCTCAGAGCCATATTCCATAGGTCCAGAGTCATTCTGCATAGGGGGTATGAATGAGTGCCTCCCTGTTTGTTGATGTACCACATGACTGTGGTGTTGTCTGTCCTTATCATCAAAGTGCCTTCTTTGAGGAATGGTTTGAAATTCTGGATTGCAAATTTTACTGCGAGCATCTCTTTTTGATTTATGTGCAGGTGCAGTTGATCTGGGGTCCATAATCCTTGTATGCATTTGTCCAGCATGTGGGCCCCCCAACCTAGGTCTGAGGCGTCCGTTGTGATGGTTTGGCTAGCTTGTAAGTTCTGGAAGGGCAAGCCTGGGTTTGACTGGCATGCTTGAGCCCACCATAGGAACTCTTGTTTCAGGCATGGAATTAGTGGAATTTCGGTTTCTAAGCTGTGCCTGTGTTGAGACCATAAATTCTTTAGGTACCACTGAAGTTTTCTCATGTGCAGTCTGGCATGGGGGACCAGGATTATGCATGATGCCATGAAGCCCAAGGCCTGCAGTACTTTCCTTGCTGTTAGTTTGTTCTGCTTTGTTAATGCCAAGAAGTAAAGAGGGAGTTGTTCTTGTTTTTCTGCAGTTAGGAATGCCATCTGCTTTACTGTGTCCAATTCTGCACCCAAGAACGTTCTTGTTTGGGATGGTATTAGTCTTGATTTTTTTAAATTGACTGTGTATCCCAGGGCTTGTAGTAAGCAAATGACTCTTTGTAAGTCTTTTGTCAACTTGCTTTTGTTGTCCGCTTGTATCAGGCAGTCGTCCAGGTAAGGATAAATTTGGATTCCCTGTAGCCTGCAGTGAGCGATTACTGATGCCAGGCATTTTGTGAATACTCTGGGCAGTAGATAAGCCAAAGGGCAATGCTGAGAATTGATAATGCTCTGATCCTGCAAGAAATCTGAGGTATCTTCTGCAATTTGATCGTATGGGGACGTGCAGGTATGCCTCCTTGAGATCTAGAGTTACCAGCCAACACTCCTTGCCCAGCATGGGAAGAAGTTGCTGCAAGGTCAGCATTTTGAATTTTGGAACAATGATGAATGTGTTTAAGGCGGACAGGTCTAGAATAGGTCTCCAACTTTTCTCTTTTCTTGGTACTAGGAAGAGTCTGGAGTAGAATCCTTTGCCCTGCTCTGTTGGTGGTACCCTTTCCACAGCTCCCATTTCTGTTAATTGAGCTATCTGTTTTAGAGCTTCTGTTTTCTGATTTGGAGGTAGGTTTGGCATTCCTCTTTTTACTGGTAAGGTGTGGAAATGAAACCTGTAGCCTTGGTCTATAGTCTGTAGTATCCACTTGTCTTTTGTGATATAGTGCCAATTTTTTGAAAATAAGGCTAACTTTCCGCCTAAGGGTGCTGCTATCTGTTCCCTGGTAGGGATTGTCCTGGTGCCGTGGCAGTGGTTGTGTCTGTGCCTCGGTGGTTGTTGCCTTGCCACTGGCGTCCTCTGTAGGCACCTCCTCTGGATTGATTTCTGCCTCTGGATCGTCTATTCCTGCCTCTCTGTGATTTAGAGGAGTCTGGAAAGGACCAGTTTTTAGAAGGCCAGTTCCTGCTAAACCTTGGGGGCTGAACCTGTAAGAAATCTTTAACTGTTTGTACAGATTTTGCCTTCTCTTCCATTTTCTTCATTACTTGCTGGGCAGGAGAACCAAATAGACTGGCCTTATCCATAGGAGCATCTAATAGCTTTGCTTTAACATGATCCGGCAAGACCTGTTCTTTCAACCATGCATGCCTTCTTATAACTGTGCCAGTCATGGCTGATCTAAATGAAGCCTCCAGTGCATCATAGCCACATTTTAAAGAATGGTTACTAACCTGCTGAATGTTATTCACCATTTCTAGAACATATTTCTTATCTAAGGAATCATCAGAGGACAGTTTCTTAGTTAACTGATCAAGCATAAACTCTTGGTATTGGATCATATGAAACTGGCAGTTCAAAGCTCTAGCTGAGAGGGTAGCAGAGGTGTAAACTTTCTTACCCCATCTCTCTAAGGACCTGGATTCCCTTTCAGAAGGGAGAGGGTTCTTTGCTGAGGTCGAAGCTACTGCCTTAGGGCCCTGGGAGATAGTCTCAGGATCTGCGAGTGGGGCCTTGTATAGGTGGTGATGAGTGTCCAGTACCCTGTAAAATCCATCGGGTTTGGCAGGGGCTGGAGGTAAAGTATCAGGAGCAGTGCAAACATCATTAAATGCATCATCCACAAAAGGAAGAACTGGAGGTATAGCTAAGGGCCTATGTTGTGGTAAGTGTAGAAAGGTCCTAAGCCTTTTTCTTGAATCTGAGAAATCTTGTCCCTGCCATTGGAATTGCTCTCTCATGGCATGCAATGTTCTCCAAAGGAAAATTCCTCTGGTGGAGAGGCAGATGGAATAGATTCCTCAGCATCGGAATCTTCATAAGTAGACAAAGGAGCCTCTGGTTGGTCTGTGATGTCTGAGTCATTTGAAGAATCATCTGAGGACACTGGTTCTGGGGGCTCTGCTCTGGGTCTCTCTTCAGGTGGCTGAGAGGCCCTGTCTGGGTGAGATTGGGATCCCCTTATTAAAGAGATGAGATCCTCCGCCAGAGTAAGCATTTGAGTACTGGAACTGGGCCTGTGTGAGGGGGGCTTAACAGGCACTGATTTAGCAGTTTTGGCTGCTTTAGCCCTGGCAAAGGCCTTAATAGACATGGCTGCAGGAGGCCTAGCAGCACCACGTGCTGGGGTAGAGACATCCAAAGGAATGGTGTCCGATAATTCTAAAGGAACCACAGTAGTAGGCAAAACTTCAGAGGCCGATTCAACAAGGGTAGCAGGAGCCTCGGTAGTAGTCATGGATTCGGCTGAAGATTGACCCGTTTGCTCGGTTTCGGCCAAAACCGAGACACTCGCGGTTTGATTAACCGTGGCTTCGGCCGAAACCGCGGACCGCGAGTGTCGGTCTTTTTCTTTGCGTTTAACAATTTGAGACTGAGGATCCGACGGCATAATGTACGCAAAGTCTGAGCCGAAAAACTGTTCAGCGAACTCAGACAGACGCCTAAGCGTTCGTCGGTTGAAGGAAGCACAGGCTAAACAGGCTGCTACGTCGTGGTCTGGGCCTAAACAAGGTAAGCAGTAAGAGTGGAAATCTTTGAGGTATTTGTTTCCCACAAGTTAAACAGTTATTTACTTTTTCTGACATCGGCTGAGGCAAGAAAGAGTCCCCAACGGGGTACTTAGCTTTTTAGAAGTCTTCGAAGTAGTATTTGGTAGTAGTAATCTCTGGATCTGACCGACCGGCACTTGCGAACAGCTTCTGCTTGCGCCACGGCAAGAAAGGCTGGGAAAATGGCGTTGGCTGATGCCTTTATACCCGAAGACCAGCAGAGATGATGTCGGGTGAAGTGCGACACCAGCCGAAGCCAGACCCAGACTTTGGAATCCGGCCGACCGAAGGGCTGCCTGACGACAGGACAACCCATTTGTTATGACTGCAGATGCATCCTTGAAGGACATCGAATGCAATTCCCTATCCATTTTGAAATTGTCTGTTTGGAAATTGCTTTTCCTTGTGTACCAGCAGCATATGCTACCAACAGCTGGTCAGTTTTTCTGTAACCTTTAGTTCTGTCCAAGTAGTAGCACAACTGTCTGTGTATGTCCAGGGTGTGCAAAAGTTTCTCCCCTTTGTTTTGTGGATTTGGAAAGAAGGTAGGCAAGTGAATAGCTTGATTTAATGAAACCCTGGATACTACCTTTGGCATAAATGTAGGATTGGTTCTCAGTGAAACTCTGTCCTGATGAAAAATAAGGAAAGGCTGTACTGCCATAAGGGCCTGTAACTCAGATACTCTTCTTGCTGAGGTTATGGCCAGAAGGAAAGCAGTCTTCCAAGACAGGAAGTGTAGTTCTGCAGATGCTGCTGGTTCATAGGGAGGCAGTGTTAGTTTTTCCAACACGAAGTTAAGGTCCCAAGTAGGTAGAGGTGGTTTCCTTGGAGGACTGATGTTTTTGATTCCTCTTAGAAACTGTCTTAGGAGAGGATGAGAGAAGACAGGTGGATCAGTATTGTACTCTGCTGAAATTGCTGAAGCATGAATTTTAATGGAAGAGTAAGACAGACCATTGTGGAACATTTCTGCCAAGTATTCCAGGATATGTGCCATGTTCATCACTGTCGCATCTAGGCCCTTTGTGGTGTTCCAAATGTGAAATCTTTTCCATTTTGCTGAATATGCCTTTCTTGTGGAAGGCTGGCGAGCTTCCATAATAACATCTTTCACTCTCTGGGATAGCTTGTCCTGAGGAGGAGTCAAGGTATTTTCCAGGCAGTTAGTTGCAAGGTTTTCAGGTTGGAATGCAGAGTTTTGTAATTGTGCTGTGTCAGTAGAAGTGGCCAGAGGAAGAGGCCATGGTTTAGTGCGCGACAGGCTCTTTAACAGTGGGTACCAGTGCTGTCTTGGCCAGTCCGGAGCTATCAGAATCACTTTTGGCCACTCTGTCCTGATCTTCAGTAAAAACCTTGGTCATTAATGGGAGAGGTGGAAATGCATACACTGTTAGAGTTCTCCAGCTGAAAGAGAGAGCGTCCACTTTCCATGCTTGTGGGTGGTATGTCCTTAAGCAGAATTTCTTCAGTGATGATTGTGGGGGGAGGCAAAAAGATCCAAGTCCGGCCTTCCCCATGATTGTGTTATCTGAAGAAAGATGTCTGGGTGCAGCATCCATTCGTGTGCATCGATATTTCTGCTTAAGCTGTCCGCCAGTATATTGTCTTTCCCTGGCACAAACTGGGATTGTAGCTGTATATTGAGTTTTAAGGAAAGTTCCCATAGATTCATTGCCAGCCTGCAAAGAGGATAGGAATGGGTGCCTCCTTGCTTGTTTATGTACCACATAACCGTGGTGTTGTCTGTCCTTATTAGCAGATGGCCATGATGCAGAAAGGGTTTGAAGGCTTCGACTGCATGTATCACTGCCAGCATTTCCTTTTGGTTTATGTGCATGCGTAGCTCTTTTTGTGACCATAGACCTTGAATGCATCTGCCCTCCATGTGAGCTCCCCATCCGTGGTCTGAAGCGTCTGTTGTAATGGTTTGGCTGGCTATAGGGTTTGCTGAAAGGCAGACCCCTGTTTGACTGGCTTGCTTGAGCCCACCACAGAAATTCCTTTTGAAGGCATGGAATGAGTGGTATCAAAGTTTCCAGGCTGTGACTGTGCTGAGTCCATAAACTCCTTAGGTACCATTGTAGTTTCCTCATATGTAGTCTTGCTTGCGGAATCAGAAGGATGCAAGAAGCCATGTAACCCAGGGCCTGCAGGATTTTCCTTGCAGTCAGCTGGGTTTGTCTTGTCAGATCTTTGAAGTAATCTGGTAGTTGATTTTGTTTTTCTTCTGTGAGGAAGGCCATTTGGGTGGTTGTATCTAGATCCGCACCCAGAAAGGTTATTCTTTGGGATGGAACAAATCTTGATTTGTGAAAGTTGACTGTATATCCCAAGGCCTGAAGTAGGTGGATGGCATAATTCAAGTGTTTTACCAAAGTTTGTTGGCTGTCCGCTTGTATAAGGCAGTCGTCCAGATAGGGGTATATTTGCATCCCCTGAAGTCTGCAGTGTGCAATTACTGATGCCAGGCATTTCGTGAATACTCTTGGCGCAGTAGATAAGCCAAAGGGCAATGCTGAGAATTGATAATGCTCTGACCCTGCAAGAAATCTGAGGCGTCTTCTGCAACTTTGACAGGGACATGCAGGTATGCCTCCTTGAGGTCTACAGTTACCAGCCAAGACCCCTTGCCCAGCATGGGAAGGAGCTGCTGTAGTGTCAGCATTTTGAACTTTGGCACAATGAGATAAGTATTCAGTGCGGACAAGTCGAGAATAGGCCTCCATTGCTTTTCTTTTCTTGGAACAAGGAATAGTCTGGAATAAAATCCTTGGCCTTGTTCTGAGAGAGGAACCTTTTCTATAGCTTTCATTTGCATTAAGCTGGAAATTTGTTTCAAAGCCTCTGCCCTTTGATTCGGTGGCAGGTCTGGCATGCCCTTTCTTTTTGGTAATGTGTGGAAATGGAACCTGTATCCTTTGTCTATTATTTGTAGTGTAATACTGTGCCAATTTTCTGAGAATAAAGAAAGCTTTCTGCCCAAAGGTGCTTCCAATTTAGCCCTGGTTGGCGGTGTCAAGGTAAAGTCATTGAGCCTGTCCTTGTGCAGCAGTTGAAGGTCCTGCATTACCTCTCTGGTTGGGAGGCTGCCATTGACGTCCTCTGTAGGAGCCTCTAGCTTGCCCCTCTACCTCTGGCACGCCTGTTCTTGCCTCTCTGAAACCTCTCTGTGTCTGGAAAGGACCAATTCTTGGAAGGCCAATTCCTGCTGAATCTTGGTGGTTGTACTTGGAGAAAATCCTTGACTGTTTGTACGGATTTTGCCTTTTCTTCAAATACTTTAGGACCTCCTGAGCCGTGGAGCCAAATAACTTTTGCTTTTCCAGAGGAGCATCCAGCAGCTTTGCTTTAACATGGTCTGGCAGAGATTGTTCCTTCAGCCAAGCATGCCTACGTATGACTGCACCAGTCATAGCTGACCTACATGAAGCTTCCAATGCATCATAACCACATTGCAAGAAATGGTTGCTAACCTGTTGTGAGTTATGTACCAGATCCTGAAGTGACTTGCGGTCTAGGGGGTCAGGTGAAGACAGTTTTTTATGCAATTCATCCAACAAATACTCTTGGTACTGTGTCATATGAAATTGACAATTTAATGCCCTCATAGAAAGAGTAGCAGAAGTATACACTTTTTTACCCCATCTCTCTAAAGCTCTGGACTCCCTTTCAGAGGGGAGAGGATTTTTAGCAGTGGCAGTTGCAGCCCCTTTAGGGCCCTGGGAAATAGTTTCTGGATCAGCAGAGTGGGCCTTGTAAAGGTAAAGATGCGAGTCCGGGACCCTGTAGTACCTATCGGGTTTGGCAGGAGCGGGAGGGAGAGAATCAAGGGTTGTGCTAGAGTCAGAGTACACATCCTCAATGACATTCAAAACAAGAGGAATAGCTAAAGGCCTATGCTGAGGCAAATGTAAAAAGGTCCTTAATCTTTTCCTGGAATCAGAGAATTCCTGGCCCTGCCATTGAAAATGCTCTCTCATGGTGTGTAGTGTCTCCCCAAAGGAAAACTCTTCAGGAGGGGAGGCCGAGGGAATAGATTCCTCTGCATCAGAATCCTCGTAGGCCAAAAAAGCCTCCTCCTGGTGGTCCGAGAGAGTAGAGCCATCAGAGGCCTCATCTGAGGATTGGGGATCAGAGGGCTCAACCCTGGGCCTTTTGTCTGGAGGAGGTTGGGAGCCCCTGTCCGGATGAGGTTGAGAGCCCCTAATTAAGGAGATAAGATCCTCTGCTAAGCTTAGAATCTGTGAGCCAGTAGAGGGTCCCTGAGGGATAACCTTGGGAGGCAAAGCTTTTGAGAGTTTAGCAGCTTTAGCCCTGGAGAATGCCTTAATGGACATGGATGCAGGAGGCCTGGCTGCACTATGTGCTGGTGTAGATTTGTCTAAAGGAATGGTGTCAGAAGGTTCCAGTACACCAGCTTCTGTTGGAAATTCAATAACAGACTCAGCCGGGGCCTCCGGGACAGAGGTAGTCGGTTGAGCGGTTTCGGTAATTGGAAGTACCAAGGACTCTGTTTCAGCCGAGACAGAGACACTCGCGGTAGGCCTGGCCGTGGTTTCAGCCAAAACCGCGGCCTGCGTGTGTAGGTCCTTGTCCTTCCGTTTCTTAACTAAATGAGAAGTCGGAGTCTCCGACGGCATCTTATATGAAAAACTAGCCCCAAAAAAAACCCTCTGCAAACTCCGCCCGACGTCTAAGACTGCGTCGGTTGAAGGAAGCACAGGCTGAACAGGCCGAGACGTCGTGGTCGGGGCCTAGACAGGGTAGGCAGTAAGAGTGGAAATCCTTATGAGGTATTTGTTTCCCACAAGTTAAACAATTATTAACTTTATCTGACATCGGCTGAGGCAAGAAAGAGTCCCCAACGGGGTACTTAGCTTTTTGAAGTCTTCGGTAGCCGAATTACAGGAGCTGGTCGACCGGCACTTGCGAACTGCTTCTGCTTCGGGCACCACGTGGCAAGAAAGACTGAGAAAGATGGCGTCGGCTGATGCTTTTATACCCCAGGCGCTCTGACGTCGCGGAAAGTGCGACATCAGCTGACGCCGGACCCAGACTTTGGAATCCGGCCGACCGTAGGGCTGCCTGAGGCAGGACAACCCATATGTGATGACTGCAGATGCATCCTTGAAGGACATCTTGGCCTTCTTATGCGAAGGTTCAGATGCAGCCTCTGATGCAAGATCCATCCTAAAGGCTAACCATATGAGGCACTGGTTCTCGAGGTAGAAATTTAATGCAGCTAGATGGCTGTGCAAGGTCTTAGGCACAAACGATTGACAAATAGCGCAAGAGGAGTGATCGTGTTTCCGGCGTAGACAAAAAGACACCTGTTATGGGTGTCCTTGTGGGGTATCTGGCACCTGCATTGGCACTTTCCCTTTTTTCCTGACATCAGCTAAAGGCTACAACAACCAAGCGTTAGCTATAACTCGCCAAAAATAAGTTTGAAACCCAAAGGGCTACTTATCTTTAAGATGCGATGCCTGTGAAGCAATTGTATGATGCAAATGTCGCCTGCGGCTAAAACATTCTGAGGATTGTGCGTGCAGACGTCACATTTAAGGCCCCTTGGTTTATGGCCCTACGTGCGACATCCCATGCACACTACAGCAGCCAAGCTGGAGCTTTTGTATAGAAGCAGATGTACGAGTCGCCTGAGGGCAGGAAATTGGAAGATCTGAGTTGTGGGTGTGGTTGATATTGTTGAAGAATGATGGGGGAGCAGTGGTGTCACTGACTGGGTCTAAAACCATGTTATGTTGGGGGTAAGGAGATGACTGCCTAAAAGGTAAGGTAAGAGTTGTAGGTGAATACATTTTTCCAAGTATTTTTGAGACAGGGGAGAGGATGACTATGGGGCGGAAGCTGTAGATGTCCGTGTTGTTGCCTCCTTTATGTAAGGGAATGATGAAGGCTTTTTTCTAAAGGAGGGGTACACAGGATTCTTGGATGGAGTGTTTGATTAGAATACAAATGGGGAGAGCTATGCCTTCAGCAGCTAGCTTGAGAAAGTTGAATGGTAAGTTGTTGGGGGTATTAGAACATGGTTTTAATTTACTGAGAAGTTTTACAGTGTTGATAGGGATGGGTCTGACGGTGAAGTTGAGGAGGTGGGTAAGTATTGGTGGGAGAGGAGTTGGAGGGGGCAGATGTGTTTTTAGGGAAAGGTAGTTAAGCTTGGCTATTGAGTCAATGAAGGAGGAGTTAAAATTGGAGGCTATGGTACAGTCTGCAGCATTAGGGTCAGGGCAAGGGCTGGGGCTGTCTTTTCTGCTGGGACTAAAGAAGGCTGTTATACTACAAACTTTCTTGGGGTTGGATTTGTGATTTTGTAGCATACAGTAATAGGATTTTTGGTCAGAGGCAGTGTTTTTTTAACTAGGTTTCAAAGTCATTTATATTCGGTAAGGGAGTTTGGCATTTTATGTTTTTGGTGAAGTTCCCATGACTTATATAAGGGTATGCATAATGGTTATGGGATCTTTGAAAGCAAAGGTGCAATTTTGGATTTGACTCAATTCTAGGAGGAGCAATGCTGTTTAGTATGTTAATGAAGGAAAAATTTAAGTAAGTTAACAGATTCATCTAGAGGAAAAGTTTTCACAGGGTTCCAGTTCATTTGTTTTAAACAGTCTGAGAAGGATTGAGGGTGGAAATTTGGGAGGATATGGGTTGAGATATAGTTATGTTGCAGGTGTAAGGGGGAAGGAGGGCGAAGTGCAAAGGCAGGTAGGTGATCAAGTGGATCGGGCAAGATGCCACTGTTAGAGATGTTATAGGGATGTGAAACTAATATCCAGTCTAAATGAAGAGCCCGAAGAATTATCTTTAGTGGGCCTGGTAGGAGAATTGAGAGAAACCATATAGGTTTATACTGTGAAAAGTGGTGGTTGAGTGTATGGAAGACCAGCTGATGTTGACATCTCCTAGGATAATTGTTTCATTACTAATATTGGATGAGAACCAAGAAAGAATATCTTCAAGAATGGGGATATTGTTACCAGGTGGAATGTATAGGACAGCTACCACTATATTTTTATGACTGTTAATCTTTAGGAGAGCCAGGGTTATTTTCAGCTGGAGTAAATTGAGGTATAGGGTTGGTGTAGGGTGTCACTGTTTGAGAGGAGGAAAAGAGTAGGGCTACTACGCCTCCTTTTGTGAGCTCTGTCATTTCAAATGATTTTGTAGTGGGGGGGGGGTAGTAACTCTTGGAGTTAAAATCCAACACCATTCAAATGCCTGTACCCAATACATAAATCATGAGTCACAAACTGAACAATGAAAATAAATCTATTTATTTCAACTAAATATAATTTGGGAATGTGCTTTGTAAAATCTAACAGTGGCAGCCTTAAACCTGAAAAAAGAAAATGCAAAATAAATGTGTTAGATAAGAGAAATTTTCTAGCAGCTTACCTGGACCAGACTTGTATGAACAGCTAAGATGCACTCAATTACTGTTAAACCCAGTTCAAGAAAGTAGCTGCATAATTCCACAGCCAAAATGGAATCACATGTGAGCTCTGTGCAGAAATCCAATCCACTTGCACAATCCTGAAAGTGAAGCAGTATCTGACTAGCAGTCTGCCAGAATCCAAAGCAGTTATTCCTATTTGGATTCAGAAGTGAATACTGGGTTTTCCTTTTTGCAGTCTTTTAGCCTTTTTTTTTTGGGAGGAGGTGATTCCAACAAGCTGGTGTCCAAGTAAGGTAATTTTGCCAATTGAAGTTTCAATTTCAATAATTTTGTTGCCCTTCTACTGAAATGAATTTTGCAGTCATTTTTTTCCATTTCACACATACTGAGAAATGTATGTCAAAGTTTGAAAATATTTCAGCTTAATATAGCTTTTTGACAGTGTGCCCACAAGGACAGACTGAAACACATAGTCATGAAATGTATAGGTGTCAGGGGGCAGCATGGCCAATGAAACATTCTGTGGCTATGCCCACCACAGTCTTACATTAAATTGTTGCCAACATTGGGCTCACTTGTTGCAGAGGTTTCACTGTAGCCTATTAGCCTTAACATTCATTTCTTTCACGTGGGACCCTCAGGATATGACAACCACCACAAAGACCCAAGGTATTCTTGTTAACTGAAATTCCCAGTTGTACATTTTGGCTTACCATAGACAGGTGCTGTTGTAGTGGTTTGGAGGAAACTGCTACTACCAAACCACCTTAAGTAGAGAAAGTATGGATGCGGCGAGTTATAAAGACAAAAATACCAAAGCTAAGCACAATGTGAAGGCCTTCAGAGCGATAGAGACCAAACCAGAGACTGAAATTTGAAGTTAAACTGGATTACTTGAAACCTTAGATATTTCCTGTGAGACAGACATACATGAATGCTACTAGAGGTAAGAAGTCCTTTATATCAGTACACTGAACTTGTTGTTTTGTAATGATAAAAAATATTCAAGTTTGACAAATCCATTTGTCCCTTTCTGGCACCACAAAATGTCAGGAAAAAGCCTGTTCCTTTTTAGTGATCTTATGTGATGATGATGATGATGATGGGAGGTATTGCCAGTTACAGGGCGGTGGATATGTAACACGTCAGCACAGCTAGCTGGAATTTTGTAAAAAAAAATGTCATTTGTATATCCAACTGATTTGTAAGCTGCTTGCATTAAAAATGTACCAGTGTGCCCTGCTGGACATAAAAAAATATATATGTATTATTGTTAACTGTTTAAATGAGGATACTGGAAGAGAAGAGGCTAATCTCAATACACCTAACTTTGAAAATGGTTTGAAATGAAGTTACCTGGCTTAAGCCATAAAGATTGCATCTTATAGTTCTCAATGCAGCCAGAGACAAAGTTTGTACTAGGAAGCTTTCTGCATTGTCTTTGGGGTGAACTAATTGCTAATCTGGAAGAGTGGAGGTTTGAAATTGTTTTATAAATTCCAGGAGCTGCAGCAGAACTTAGCAAGGCTCTCTCTGTATTACTGACACATATGTACTAAATTCTGACAGCTTCTAGCCAAGGGGGTAGCATGGGAACCAGAAGTCAGATGACAAGATGTGTTATTCTGTAATCCATCACTAAAAATTATATTTTAGTACTAGGTGAGACTTTAAATCTGATTGCAGTGTTTTTGGAACCTGACAGAAGGACCCCTCACCTACTTCATCTTGCCTGGCTCTAGTAAGTGACCAGGGAGTAGTAATTTAGATCAAACAGGAAAAGATTAGTTAAGTACTGTTTTTCTGTATCTATGTGAATCTACTCGTGTTATTTTAATATTTCTTGTGACAAACACTGGTGTTTACTGTAAATAGATACTTAGTATTTTCATGTTATTTTCTTAATTATTAGATATATTTAAACTTTTCATTGTGGCTGGCCTTTTAGAACAATGAATGTTACACTGCCTTGAGTTTTTTGTAACCCACAAATTTCCTGTTTTTGGATTTCTCTAACGGCTGGAGCTTCCTGCAAATGATTTTCATACCCTCATTACATAAACGCCCCCCTTCACTTGCTCCCCTTTCAGACATACCTTGTATGTTTCTTTTAACCTCTACTTCTCCTATTTCTAATCTCTTTTTAAGTACATTATAGTTTTCTTCTAATCTAATGTTTACTGATGGAATTCAATTGTTCACTATATGTAGTAACTTGGCCATGAATGGTGCATCAGACTTACTGTATGCAATAATCTGGCAAGATATTATCATACTTAGGGGTATTATTCTATTTGAACTGCCGGTCAGGTGCTGAAATTGATCCTTGGTGGGTCAGGTGCTGAAATTGATCCTTGGTGGATAAGATTATTAACCAAGTTAAACAAAAAATAGCTTCCAGAGATTGTAATGGCTCTTCAGGGACTTGAGTTTTTCATGTGGGCTTGGACATTTTCTTCCTCAAAGCCAATGGCAAATATTCTTTAACCTTTTTGAGAGCACACATTTTTCTCTTAAGCAGCTTTCAAAAGGTGCATCATCACTGCAGCCTTGATGAAAGATTATCTCTTATTTCTTGTTTTTGATATTGTGCTTCTTTTACGTCTTTCAGCCATCCTTAACATGCAGCTTGACTTCTTAGAGGCTCCTTACCTTTATCTTTTCCCCTAAGACATAGGTTCATAGGCAAGTACTAGGCTATCGGCCCAAAGGCCTACGTAAGCCTAGCCAACAAGATTCCCTGGCTTATGCCACCCAAGAAAGTTATTTTCCTGTGCCACTGTCGAGCAGAGACACAGAAGTGATCCCCGGGGTGTATTTTTCTTAAGTGCCAATGAAGAACTTTGCTTGACATAGATGGGTAGCCTGTTCCAGAGTATGGGAAGTCTCTGGGACAGGAATCTATCCTTCCAGCATGTCCTGTTTATTGTGGTGACAAGGTTTAGGTCCCTAGTGCATGTAGCTCGAAGGGATTGGGATTTCTTTAGGTGTAGCATGTCCAACAGCTCTGGGTTTGACACAGCTTTATATGTTAGACAGAGATCACCTCGGAGTAGGCGATATGCTACGGAATAAAGCTGGACTTTGAGGCGGTCAGTGTAGGGCATTTGTTTGAGGCCAGTAATCCTCTTTGTGAGGTACTTCTGTGGCCTTTCCAGCTGCTGCAGATGTCTTGTGAGGTACATTCCAAAAGGGGCACTGTACTCTATAATGGGTCTAATGAGTGCCAAGTAGAGAGAAACAATGACCTCTTTTTCCTGGATGAGAACCCTTTTATGATGAGGTGTGCCACATAGGACTTCCTGACTACTGTGGCGATGTGACTATCAAAGGAGAGACTACTGTCCACCTGGGTCCCAAGGTCTCTTATCACGCATTTGGTGTTAAGTAGATTGCTGTCTATGTGGTAGTTCATGGGTACAGAATTTTTACCAAAGGGGATGACACTGCACTTTTTGGCATTGAGCTTGAGGCCATGGCTCTGACACCAGGTATCTGTCTCAGCGAGGCTCTTCTGTAGGATGTCCACTTCATTTGGGGACTTGACTATGGCTCCTAGTTTGCAGTCATGGTTTCATTTCCCTAATTTGTGAAGCTTTTTCTGGAACAAAAGCATCTTTAAAGCTTTCAGCTTTCTTACTTTTTGTAAATAGAGAAATAATTTGGTTCTCAAAAGGGGAGCAATATGGTAGATCACAACTGATACTGTTTATCACAAGTATAAATGCTTAGACTAGTACTACAACAATTCTTTACAAACAAGACATACTTCTTAAACCATTACATATGTGGTCAAAGAAAAGTGGTATAGTTCCCCACACTGTCCAAGTTTTACTCAGTCTGACATTTGTATGTCAATCAGCATACATCACATTCCCCTGCATCTAGCATTTCACTTCTAAAAATATAACACACTAGACTGAGACCAACATGATTTAATACAAAACAGTCAGCTTTTCCCAGAGTATTTTTTTTTGGTAGGCAGTTTTTTTCCTTTCACTTTAAAATGCTTTGTCTTATAAAACTGGTAACAGCTGTACACAAATACTAACAAGCATGGCTTGTTAATAAAACAATATTTTATTTAAATACTTTAGAATCACATAATGCTGCATTTTTCCATTGAGAGAAATACTGAGCAAAATATCAAACTGGTCATCTATTTTTTTATATATTTAAAATACTCTAGAATGAAAAGTGAAATTTTTGCTTTTTCGTTAATACCCAGCATTTTTCCACTGTATGAAATGCTGTTTCTACATATTTTAGATGTTATTAGGAAAAAAAAGTCTGAAGATCCAAACGTGATTTGCCTTTAAGAAGCTGCTGGCTCTAAGTCCATTTCTATGTCAACTCTGCACACAGGACAGGATGAACTTTCCTGTAAAAGAGAACCAAAAACATTATGCATTCATATCTACTTATGATAATAAAAGCAGTAATGTGATATATGTTTATATATATGGACTTATTCTTACCCTTGTCTTATTCAATGCGTTACACATCTGTTGTCTCTCTCCCATATTTTCCCAATTAACTCCATTCATTCATTTTCCAATAGCCTACTTAATCCATGGGTCACTGGGGAAATGTAGCCTATGCTTGTACTGAATGCTTACAAGGCAATGAAAGTAATTTTGCACAGGGTGCCAATCAATCCCAGTAAGAACAGCATGCTTCTTGGCAATGGAGATGTGGACACACAGTACACTACTTCTAAAACTAATGATCCAAACCAATGTACAGTCTGAAACACGGCAAGGGTGTAAAACACAAGTTTAATAAGTAAAAATTCAGTAAGCGCTTTCACAAGTACTAAGATCGCTTCTTCAGACCTTTAAATGAGCCAAGAAAGTACAGTTGTGTACACTTACCATAAATGTAGATATTTGAGTGTATTCACTGTTGCAGTCATTACATTTGGGGTAAGGCTGCTGGCAGGTTGCCCTCAGCCGGTCTGAATTCCACAGTCTTGGGTCCTGCGTCGGCTGCTGTCGCCCCTTCCCTGACGTCAGGTCTTCAGGGGTATAAAAGAAGCGGCCGACACCATTTTCTTCAGTTTTTCTTGCCCCAGATGTCAGGTGCCCCTTAAAAGGTAGACAAATTGTATATATATATAAAACAAAAAATGCACCAATATAAAATTTACCTTCATCTATAAGCAAATACACCACATAGGTTGTACAAATCAGAGAAGGAAAGATAGGATCCATAGAAAAAAGGGGGATGGTGGGTGGGTAACCTAGACTGCAATAGTGAATACACTCGAACATCTACATTTATGGTAAGTGTACACAACTGTACTATATTCTTCATGTTTCACTGTTGCAGTCATTACATTTGGGTAGAGTCCCAAAGCTATGGTTGTGAGGCTGGAGCTAAACAGCATTAGGAGCGGCTATGAGTCCCTGCAGAACTGCAGTGGCAAAGCCTGCTCTGGATTTAGGGTAGAATGGCAGATGGTAATGCTTTGTAAAGGTGTGCACTGAACTCCAAGTAGCCGCCTCTAAAAAGTCTCTGGTTGGAACTCCCCTGAGAAAAGCTGCTGAAGTGGCTGCAGCTCTGGTGGAATGTGGCCTAATACCCTTAGGTACTGGCTTGCCATGGTGTGAATAGCATAAACGAATGCAGTGGCCTATCCACGTTGAGATAGTCTGCTTTGAGATAGCCTTTCCTTGTGATCCTGCAGCATTATGTCACTAGTAATTGCTCTGTCTTCCTAAAAGCTTTGGTCCTGTCCAAGTATAATCTAAGCTGTCTGTGCAAGTCCAAAGAGTGCAGAATTCTCTCCCACTTGTTCTGTGGATTTGGATAAAAAGTTGGCAGATGAATAGCTTGGTTTAGAGCCACACTGGACACCACTTTAGGCATAAATGTTGGGTTTGTTCTTAGAGAGACACTGTCTGGATAAAAAATGATAAAAGGCTCCACAGCCATGAGCGCCTGTAGCTCTGAAACTCATCTTGCAGAAGTAATTGCTAGGAGCAGAGCTGTTTTCCAAGATAAAAACTTTATATCAACAGTAGCAGCTAGCTCAAAAGGAGGCAGGGTGAGCTTTTCCAAGGCAGTTGAGGTCCCATGCAGGTATTGGTGATCTCCTTGGAGGCCTTAATTTTTTGGCTCCTCTGAGGTACTGCTTTAATAAAGGGTGAGAAAAAATTGGTGGCTCTGTATTGTAATGAGCAGAAACGGCAGAGGCATGAATTTTAATTGATGAAAAGGATAGGCCTTTGTGCAGCATCTCAGTTAATTATTGCAAAATCTGAGGAATATTTGGTAAAGCTATTGTCAGTTCCTTGTGCCTGGTTCCAAGCACAGAATCTCTTCCATTTTCCAGCATAATACTTTTTTGTACTAGGCCTTCTGGCTTCCAGAACGACATCCATCACAGCTTTGCTGAGAAGTGTTTTTTGTATGACTACATTATCCGCCATGCTGCCAAGTTTAATGTCCTGAGTTGGCTGTGCAGGATCTGATTGTTTTGCTGGGACAGTAGACGAGGTGAATGAGGTAAGGTCCAAGATGGGTAACTAAACAAGTTCCTTAGGATTGGATACCAGTACTGGCAGGGCCAGTCTGGGGCAATCAGTATCAGCTTTGGTTTCTCCTGTCTGACCTTTAGGAGTACCTTGGGAAGGAGAGGCAGTGGAGGGAAGGCGTATACGGATAGTTTTTTCCAGCTGAAAGATAGGGCGTCCATTTTCCATGTTTGTCTGTGATAAATCCTTGTGCAGAATCTTTTTAGTTGGTAGTTGTGAGGGGAGGCAAACAGATCTATGCCCGGGCATCCCCATTTCCTTATGCTGAAGACTTGTGGATCCAGCTGCCACTCGTGGGGATCCATGAGGTTTCTGCTTAGTTCGTCTGAGTATTTTCCTTTCCTGGCAGGAATTGTGCCTGCAAATGTACTTGGTAAGTCAAAGCTGTGTCCCACAATGTCATAGCTAGTCTGCAAAGGGGGTAAGAATGTGTGCCCCCCTGCTTGTTTATATACCACATGACTGTGGTGTTGTCTGTCTATCAGCAGTTGTTCCGGATGAAGTAGGTCCTTGAAGACTGTCTGGGCATTTTGAACAGCTAGCATCTCTTTGATTGATATGTAGATGCATTTGGTTTGAGGTCCATGTGCCCTGAATGCATCCGTTGTTAGTGTCTGCCTGGCTGGGGGGTAATGTGAATGGCTGTCCCTTGTTCTGGTGACAAGCCTTTGCCCACCATCGAAACTCCTGTTGCAGGCAGGGAATGAGAGTAATCATTGTTTCCAGGCTGTGGCAATGTTGAGTCCAAACACTTTTTAGGTACCATTGAAGTTTCTTCATATGCAGTCTTGCATATGGAATTATTAGGATGGCATGAAGCCCAAAGCCTGCAGAATTTTTCTTGCAGACAACTGGGCCTTCTTTGCCAACATTATGAAATAAGTCGTCAGCTGCCTTTGTTTGTCTGGCGTGAGATAAACCATCTGGGCAGTTGCATTCAAGCTTGCACCCAGGAATGTTATATCTTGAGAGGGTACTAGTTTTGATTTCTTTTCGTTGACTGTGTACCCTAGGCATGTTAGCAGTCTTTTCACAAACGCCATATGTTGAAGAATGTCCTTGCCCTCTGCTTGAATTAGACAGTCCAAGTAAGGGTACATTTGTATTCCTCTGTCTGCAGAATGCAATTACTGGTGCCAGGCACTTTGTAAAGACCCTGGGCGCAGTAGATAAGCCAAAGGGCAGTGCAGAGAATTGGTAATGTATTGAACCAGCCTTGAATCTGAGGTGTCTTCTGCACAACGGTTTGATTGGAACATGCAGGTATGCCTCTTTTAGGTCTAAAGTCACAAGCCAAGCGTTCTTGCCCAGCATGGGCAGAGGCTGCTGCAAAGTCAACATTTTGAATCCTGGAATATCCAGGAATGTGTTCAGAATAGATAGGACCAGTATTGGCCTCCAGGAATTGTCCTTTCTGGGTACCAAGAACAGTCTTGGGTAAAATCCTTGTCCCCGCTCTGGTACTAGCTGAATGGCCCCATGCCCATGAGGAATGAAACTTGTTTTTGTGCCTCTGCCCATTGATTTTTTGGCAGATCTGGCCAGCAGTTTCCCTTTGGCAGAGTATGGAAATGGAATTCGTAGCCTTGTGACACTATATTTAGAACCTATTTGTCCTGGGTTATAATGTGCCAATTTTGAGCAAATAGTGCTAATTTCCCCCTAAGGGTGCTGCCAGAAGGTAAGTGCTTGGTGCAGGCAGGGGAAAGTCATTGGGACTGCTTTCTGTATGTTTGTGCTTTATCTTCTCCAGCTTTGGAGGTAGAAGCACCCCACTGTTTTGACCTATAAGAACCTTGCGCCTGGGATCTGCCCCTTGGGCGTCTGGATCTGCCCCTTTGAGGTCTGTCTGACACAAGAAAGGACCAATTTTTTGTAGGCCAGTGTCTACTAAACCTAGGTGGCTGTACTTGTAAAAACTCTAACAGTTTGCACAGATTTAGCTTAGTCTTCCATTTTCTTTAACACCCCCTCTGCCTTAGTATCAAACAAAGTATCATGCTGTAAAGGTGCATCTAGTAACTTAACCTTAACATGATCAGGCAGATTTTGTTCCTTAAAACCAAGCATGCCTCCTAATTACAGAACCTGTAACTGCGGCCCTGCAGGAGGCCTCCAAAGAATCAAAACCACATTGCAAAGTATGGTTTCCAGCTTCTTCAGCTGCATGCGATAAATCCTGCATTTCCTTGTTTTCAGCACATTCCGAATTTAACATAATTTTCTGTTTAAGCAATCCCATGAGATGTTGCTGATACTTGAGCATATGAAACTGACAGTTTAAGGCCCTTATAGCCAAAGTTGCAGATGTGTAAACCTTTTTTCCCCATCTACCCAGTGCCCTTGAATCCCTTGTCAGAGGGGGTTGGGTTTTTGCTGTAGAGGCCTTAACTCCCTTGGGACCCTGTGAAATAGTTTCTGGGTCAGCAGCAGGGTTTTTAAAAAGAAATGAGAGCCAGGAACCCTGTAATATCTGTCAGGCTTAACCGGAGCTGGGAGGTAAGGAGTCAGGGGTCAAACCAGACTCCGAAAAAATATCATCTACAATGTCTAACACAGGGGGAATGGCTAGAGGCCTGTGCTGTGGTAGTAAAAGGAAATCCCTGAGCCTCTTTTGATTCTGAAAAATCTTGGCTTTCCCATGTAAAAATGCTCCCTCATGGTATGCAAGGTTTCCCCAAAGGAATAATCCTCAGGAGAGGATGCTGAAGGTATAGATTCTTCAGCATCGGAACCCTCATGGGGGGGGGGGGGGTAAAGAATATCCCTGATCAGAAGAGGAATCATAAGAAATAGAAACCTGATCTGAAGATTCATAGTCAGTCTCTTGCCTAGGCCTCTTATCAGGAGGGGGATGGGAACCCCTAATCAAGGTAATCAGGTCTTCGGTCATCTTGATAATCTGTTTGGGCATAGAGACCTGTACACGTGGCTCTTGAGTTTGTTTCTTTGCTTTAGAAGCTGCTTTTGTCTTTGAAGCTGAAGTTGTTTTAATGTAAAGATGTTGTGGTCTGAATACACCCTCAGAAGCCGGTACCTGCTCAGCGGCTCCGGACCCATCTGAGTGATCAGCATCCGAGGCTCCAATACTTCGAGTATCCAGCGGCATGGCCAACTTCACGTGGGAGTCTGTAGCGGCCTGCGACTCTAAAGTGTCAGGGGCTGCGAAAGCACCTCACTGAACTGGCGACTGGCTTAGGAGAAGCTTAAGTCAGTTTTGGACCTCGGTTGTTTTTCTTTATCCTTTTCTTTACGTTTTTGTAAATTCCGGTAGTCGGGTGGCTATCCGACATTTTAGGATAATTAAACCTACTACCAAAATACTTTAAAGCAAAAGAATACTGACGCTTAACAGTGCGTTGATTAAATCTAGCACAAAACCGACAACCAGAAACGTTGTGATCAGGGCCTAGGCAAGGAATACAGTAAGAATGAAAATCCTTATGAGGTATTTGCTTTCAACAAGTAACACAATTATTAACTTTGACATCGGTCTGGAGCAAGAACAAAGTTTCCCCAACGGGGTACTTAGCTTTAATGAAGACTTCGGTTCTGAAACTCAAACACGAAAATTTCAGGAGTTGTCTCTGCTTCAGGCTCCGCGCGGCAAGAAAAACTGAAGAAAATGGCGTTGGCCGCTTCTTTTATACCCCTGACGACCTGACGTCAGGGAAGGGACGACAGCAGCTGACGCAGGACCCAAGACGTAGGAATTCAGGCCGGCTGAGGGCAACCTGCCAGCAGGATTACCCCAAATGTAATGACTGCAACAGTGAAACACGAAGATCATAAACTCATTCCACAAAGTAATTTATTTAATGACTCAGAGTTGCTTTATATTATATGCTGTTGATGTGAAATTGGATGATACTCAAGTTTATTTTAAAGCAGATACTTTTAACTGTGGTTAAGATCATGTGTCTGGAAATCTATAGTTTGAGTAATGAGTTTTTAAATAATGTGAATGTTCTTGGCTGATTTTAAAGGTCTGAATAAGCAAGCTTAATACTCGCGAAAGCGCTTGCCAAATGTTTAAACTTGTGTTTTATACCCTGGCCGTGTTTTGGACTTGCACTGGTTTGGATTATTTGTTTTTATTGCATTAGCATACAGTCTGTTTATCTTAGCAGCTAGTGTTGTCGTGATTTGGATTATATACTTCTAAACCTAGTTACAAAGGCATGTAGTTTTTCTTGAAGGCAGCTACTCATGAATGTCATAATGAACACTCTTCCTAGTTATGACTGATGTGCGTGTGGAAACTGTTTGTGATATACATCACAAAGTTGAATGAACAGCACTACAAATAATTTAATACCACAACTGTAGTATACAGTGACTCAGAAATTTTGTCAATACTGTTCTATATCAGAAGAGAGGTCAAAGGGGTACCTGGCTGCTTCCTCAGTTGTATTTTGTTAAAAGATAATTTCTATGAAATTGCATTCCACCACCTGAAGTAGTACTACCTTTGAACTTGAAATATTTAATAAAGAACAGGAACACCTCCTGTATGGGGGTGCAGGGCAGTTGCTCCTCACTTCAGCCAAGGTTGTGTTTTATTATAACTTTTTGTCCTGCAGCTCGTTTTCTGTATGGAGCTGAAACACTAGCAGATAGAAAAGTGAAAGAATAAATGCAACCCGAAGGTCTACAGTACACAAAAACACAGACTGTAGTTGTAATCATTTTTACATTATGATCCCTTCTATATACTCCTTGCCTTGATTTACTTAACTAAATTTTACTTACTGACGGACCAGCAAAAAAAAAAAAAAAAAATTCTACAATGAGCACACCATCTTTTCTGGTATACTTGTAGTTAGCTTGTGATTGCTTTAACCCACACAAGTATGAATGTCAGAATACTAGGCATCTAATAAACTGCCCGTTTATAACTGTCAGCTAAAATATGGGTTGCAATTTTTTATGACAACTCTTATTACATGAATTAAAAACTAAATGCACTACTAAGATTGGAGAGACAAATGTGCAGTCTGTGGTCTTGTAATATACGGTTTTGAAAAATGGTGGACTTAGCTAACAGATTTCTACTGGCAAAATATTTCATTCCCTCTATGGAGGTCTGGTAGAGTCCTGAAGGTCTAACATACATAGGGGATGGCCCTGCTAAAGTTCCATTCTTGCTGCTTTTTGCCTCCCATGCCAGCCAATCAACTAGACTTCCCCACTACTGAGATTTTGCCCATTTTTCCTTGTACTACAGATATTGCCAAGTAAAGTATGAGATGAACAGTTGCAGAGGAGGCTGTCATCTAGGCAGCCATGGGGGTTCTTTGTACCCCTGCTCAAACCCTACCCAGGTAGGTTTGGTTTGACCCCCCCCTCCCCCAGACTGAGCGCCCTAAGAGAACCTGTCCTGTTGTCTCTGGACAGGGAACTACATGATGCATACCCTCCATAAGGTATGCATGATCAGGTATGTAAGCAATTGGGAGGGGTCGGTTTCAGGACATAACCCTCCTCATGGTAATTGTGAGTCACTGCATCACCCCAGGAACTACCCTCAACATCTCTATCCGTACATACCTACCACCTTTTAGATGAATACAAGGCATACCATCAATGGATACGGTACAGCAGCACATATCTCTCCCGATAATGACAGCTGTTTTTCAGGCTTTGGGACTCTGCCCTTTGAACAGCAAAATAGGCAGTTGGGAACCACCACACCCTTCTAAGGATGGGCAAACTGCAGCTGCTCATTTCCATCCTCCCAGGCTTTTTCAGCACCTGACATGCTACTTAAATTTTTGTGTCATCAGGGATGCAAGTAAGAGGGCTTCATCAGTCTATACCATAAAGCTGAGGAGCCCTCCTGGAAGAAATAATCTGCAGCATGGAATACATACATTTCTTTTTCACTGCAAATCTCTGGAAAAGGAGATGGAAACCAAGTGAAAACTTTGTTACTAGGCTGTCAAACTTGGCAAATGTATGGTGATTTCATCAAACACAAGTGCTGTAAATATCAACCTGTATGCTCACACAGTACTTGCATTAAAGCATCACAAATCTAAGTTTAAAAGGACCTATGTACAACTGTTTTCTGACTGGTCATAAGAGAGAGCAGGAATTAAATGACACAGCAACCACGACAAACATTTTAAGAGGGGAACCCCCATCCAGCCGAGATGCAGCCATGACTAATGGTCCTAATTAAACTGCAGATTCTTCTCTTCTCTGGATTTGTAGTGCAATCACCACCGTGTACCCTCAGTTAGTAATCCAATATTTTAAATAGTTTCTGCTATATTTTTAACCAATCTGTTTATCCCATTGAAGAAAATCTCCGCACATGGGCAGCGGGATATTCGATTGTCAATACACCAGTGACTTTCATTACAACCCAGTAGACAGAGGCAGATAATTATGATGCTTGCAGTCCTTTGCTGACAACTGCAGGTACTGCAGTTACTGCTGAATTCATAAGTCTGCTAAACAGGATTGTCCTCCATACAAAACACTTTGGCTAACGTCAGTAAAATGCTGCTTACGTTTTATGAATACACTTGGAAATTGAGCTTGAAAATGGACTAGGATATGGCTGGATGATCATGACTAATTTTACTGCACAGCTTCCAGTTTCATCTGAAAATAAAGGTCATTAAAACTCCTGAACGCATAAACAGGATTATTCATACTTAACTAATAGACATATTTACGATACTCTGACACCCTCTAACAAAATCTTGAAAAAGGTTACAACAATTGTGTGTTTTCCTTGTGAACCTGTGACATTTTTAGAAGAGACAGTGTTCTTGCATAACAGATAAAAAGGAAAATATTGAAGGATAGAGGGAGCTCCTAAATTCTTTATCCCGTGCATGGGTCCCTGAAATTATCTATGGTAAGATCCCAGTTACTCTCATTAGGAGTAATGCATAATTATCCACCATGGGATAGGTAAGGAAAATCTATAACCTCTAACCAAATGTGATGATAGGTTATAATTTCAGCAACACTTAAAATGGCCCTCAAGGGCAGATAGCCTAGTACTTGCCTATGAACCTAAAAATGAAGCCTGTATTCCCAGAGCAAAAGTTTGCAGAACCCATTTAACATATATAATTTTCTTCTATTCAACAATATAGGTGAGGTGGTACCCAACTGTTTGGGTACTTTAGGGAGGAGGTCAGTGTGGAGAGGAGAAAGGGAAGGGGTAAGATTTAAAATAAGGGAGGGAAGCAAGTAAGGGTCACAGCTACTCCCCCATTAGGTCTTGGCCTGGCATTACCTTCTTAGCTTGCCAATTATTTTTCCTATACTGCCCTTTTTTAGCTTTTGTCTGTCAACTTTCTTCCTGCCTTCAGCAGAAAGGCCAACCTTTGCTAAGATAGTTGTGATTATGGCCTGGAACTTGAATAGGACGTGTTGGATGGACAGATTGGTCTCCCAGCAACAGTCTTTGGAACAGCGCCACAAAACCAGAAAATGAATCGAAACTAGTAATAAATCAATTGGGCTCCTACCAGGTGAACTGTGATTTATTACTAGTCTTTGGAACAGGCTGCCAATTCATGTGAAGCAGAGCACCTCTATGACAGTGTTCAAAAGGAAATTAGATGAGTGGATTGGGCACTAAATTCTTACTGGGGAGAGCACCCACAACCCTCCTGGATATGGGCAGTCATTAATAAATGCAATCCTAGGTATTGACTAGAGTATCTGTAGTATTACACTGGGAGGAAATGGCTAGGCTTGAAATGACCTCTGGGTTGATTGCCTAGCAACCTTAAGACCCTTTTGATCCTATACCTATGCACAAGGAAGTGCAATAACTGGTTCACAGACTATATGGTTTTCCTTTTCCTCCAGTGCCTTAAACCCAAGTTTCACAGGGGAGTCCAAACAGCAGCTTTTCTTCAGTAATGATTTAAGGAGTTCGGCTTTGACAATTTGCCAGGGGCTGAGTCCTCGGCCAGGCATGTCATCACTGACCCTATGGTTTCCATTACAAAACTTGACAGCATGCTTGCCACCTTGAGGAAAGCTGGCATCATTTAGTGTACTCAGGGTTCCTCAATCTCTCCAGCCTTCTTTCACAGACAGGAGAGTCTCTTCATATTTCAACACAAGTTTAGCAATTTAAAGCCCTGAAGACGAGGGCAGCAGAACCCCCCACATACAGTACAGTACATTACTTTTTCCATCATTAGGAAATGGGATTCATGGTTGGACCCCCATTAGACCTATAATGGGATCAGCAACTGGATTTTTGTACAAATACTTGCAAGAATGCTCAAAGCTACATAAGTTGTCAAGCTTCCAGGTAACAGACTAAGGTATGGTTAATGGTTTTGACCCTGGTAGGCATGGAAGCTCTCCGTATCTTTCCTGGGCACCACAGATCTCTTTAGTCATTTAAACTGATCCTTCACTCTACTGACACAAACACTAGTGGGGAAGCAGAGGACAAGGTATCCTCAATGTCCGAATCATAGCTGATGAGGAATCAAAGAGGAAGAAGGTTCTTTTTTTAAGTGCCCCCCCCCCCCATGCCAAAGGCCAATTTAAGGACCAATGTAAGGTTTTAAGAAATAAGAAAATCCCAGACCAGCTTAATCAAATCTTAGAAGGCTAGGATGAGTGATGGCTGAAGCACCAACCAAGCCCAAATAGTGGCAAGAAGGCATGCATTCAGGAATCATATAGATTCTTAAAACTGGGGGGGGGGGGGATGGGGGGGGGCTTTTAATTCTAGCTAAGTTTTCCCTAAAGAATGATGTCCTGCATCCAAACAGGACATTGAGGCTCAGGCATTTAAAAGCTACCTCTGTTCTCTCATGGGTGCCAGTTCTGGTGTAAATTTCCTATTCTCTATCCACTTGTTTAGGCTGTGCTTAAACTGGGAAATAGACAAACCCTGGTTTAAACGGATGGAAAGCCTGTTCCATAGGACGGTCAGTCTCTGGGACACATCTGTCTCTCCAGCATGTTCTGCACAAAGTGAGACACAAAATTCAGGTCCTCAGATCTTGTATTTCTGGTACATTGACTTACAAATATGTAGGAGATTCATATGTGTGGGGTTTGTGGATGCCTTGTAAGCCACGCATAGAGACCCCTCAGCAATCTACAGAAGACTCAGCAGAAGGAAAGGGCTTTAAGGCACTCTTCATACGGCAGGTTTATTTCTTGTATTACTTTTGTAAAGAACTTTCGAGGTTGCTCTAGTTGCTTAATATGCCTGGTCAGGTACATACCAAAGCGAGCACTGTACTCTATGACTAGCCTGATAACGGACGAGAGTACAGTGGGGATTAACTACCGCTTTAGACCTAGATGCCATGCCCTTGCTTATAAGTTGCGCTACATAAAAAGACTTCCTTACCACTGTGGCCACGTGATAGTCGAAGGTAATGACAACCATACTCCTAGATGTGGTAACTACCATGAAGGCCTCACGATGCAGGTAGCCTGGACCTCTACCTAGGTTCTACAGATGTCTTCACAGACCAAGTTCAAGGAAATACCACCACACCATCTGTAATCATGAAAGGGGCGAGTGAACAACAACCCTGCAGGAAGGCATCTCAACTAACCAACAACTGAATGTTGTTGGCATGAGGAAAGGTGCTGTCTTCAAAGTGCGTGGCAGACTCCAGACGGGAAATATCAAAGGTCTTTGTCCACATAGGTATCGGGAGTCAGGACCTGTAAAAGCACTTCTGGACCTGATAAATACTTTCAAAATGTCTTAGAACGGCCGTCGGCCTTTTAGTATTCCTTCTCTTAAGGGTACTTCCCATTTACCTGAATATTTTTGGCTGGATATCCATGAAAGACCTGACCAATGCCAGGTTAGTTTTGGACAGGGTGTCCAACATTTTCTTACTGAGACAGTCCTGGAGAGATGTCAAACTTTGTTTTATGGTCTTCTTATTGAACAGGATGCAGTAGCTAAAACAATGACTGGTACCATTCCCAGCACAGACTATGAAAATTCTTGGTTGGAATATAATTTGGCGTAGGTAATGCAATTATTTCTCTATGCAACTACTGACATTTAGTGCTCCCGATGCCTGAAAGACTTTCATAATCATAACCATGCAGAAAAATAGATCTTCCCCAATACAACACAATCCAACCCAGAATTGTTGAACATGCTCCATCTTAGCAAAACCAAATCTACTCGAGCTACACGCTCTACGGATATAAACCTCAACACAACAATGAATAGAACATGCTGGATGGATAGATTCCCTTCGCAGAGACTTCCCTTACTATGGAAAAGGGTCCCGATCTACACAAGACAGAACCCCTCACTATCACTCTTCAAGAGGAACCTTGATGAGTGGATGGGAAACAAAGTTCACACCGGGGATCACACCAACAGCACTACTAGATAGAGGCCAAGGGTGGCTGGGCTAATATATGCCTTCGGGCAGATAGCTCAGTACCAACCTATAACACTTATCTTTTATGGAAGCCAGGCCAGACAGACGAAACAGAAATATGCAATGATGTGCTCACGAACTGTGAAAAAAAAATAAAAAATAGCAAGCAGACATTCTAATAGGACCAACATGCTGACATCCAGAAGGAAAATAGCAAATACAACTTAAAAAACAAAATAAAATAAAATACCACCAAGACCACCGTTCCAAGAAGTAAGCGAATTTAATGAAACATGTAGCACCTCAGCTTACACAGCCTTCCAAGAGTAATACTGTTTGCTTATATACAGCATATTGCACAAAACAATCAAGTAAGCATACAATTCAAATCACATACTTCCAATTACATTCTTTGTAGAGTCCCTGAGGCTCCAAAGTACCACACTTTAAAATCAACAGGGTTTCTTTTCTTAAGAGCTTTTTAAAGACACTCACCTATGCCAACTTGCAATTGGACACAACCCCTAAAAAAAATCAGGGTTAGAGTTGTGTGCTGTCAAAAAATGACTCCCAAGGGGACTCTATTTATTTTCATGTCCCCAATATGTTCCTGCAGCCGGACCTGAAACTCCTATACGTTTCCCGTATGTAACACTTCTTACATCCACATCTCAACACATACACTAACCCCTCCGTATTACAACTGTATTTATGTATTTATTTAGCTGTAAACCTGATGCCATTGATATAGGGAAAAGACCTCACTACATATTGACAGATGGAACAACCATCACATGGAAAGCAAAGTTGTGTACACTTAACATAAATGTAGATGCTAGAGTCTATTCACTGTTGCAGTCATTACATTTGGGTAATCTGCTGGCAGGTTTCCCTCAGTCGGCCTGATTAACAAAGTCTTGGGTCCTGCTTCGGTTACTGTCCCTTCTTCCATGACGTCAGGGGGTATAAAACATGCAGCCGACGCCATTACATCAGTTTTTCTTGCCCCAGATGTCAGGTGTCCCCCTAATGGGGACCAAATAAACACAAAAACACAAAAGTATACCTCCAGCCAAAAGCAAACACACAAAAAAGGCTTTTAAGCATAGTAAAGGAAAGTAGAGGTATAGCCAAAAATACTAGGGGGCTGGAGGGAGGGTAACCAGGACTGCAACTAGAACATCTACATTTATGGTAAGTGTACACAACTGTACTATGTTTTTAGTGTTTCACTGTTGCAGTCATTACCATTTGGGTAGATTCCCAAAGCTATGTTTGGGAGGAGGAGTTAATACAGCATTAAGGCCAGCTATAAGGTCCTGCAAGACAGCAGTGGCAAAGCCAGCTCTGGATTTAGAGAAAATTGGTAAATAATGCTTGGTAAAAGTATGTACAGAACTCCAGGTAGTAGCTTCTAGGATATCCCTGGTAGGAACACCTCTGAGAAAGGCTGCAGAAGTAGATGCAGCCCTGGTGGAGTGAGATCTGATCCACTGGGGAATAGGTTTTCCATGGTGCTTATAGCAGAAATTAATGCAATGGCTTATCCATTTAGAAATGGTTTGTTTTGAAATAGCCATCCCCTCTGTAGCAAATGCTACCAGCAATTGTTCAGATTTTCTTCGAGGTTTAGTCCTGTCCAAGTAGAATCTAAGTTGTCTGTGCACATCCAAGGAATGCAGAATCCGTTCCCCTTTGTTCTGTGGATTGGGAAAGAAGGTTGGCAAATGAATGGACTGATTAAGAGCCACACTGGAAACCACCTTGGGCATGAAGGATGGATTGGGCCTGAGAGATACCCTGTCTGCATGAAAGATGGTGAAAGGCTCCACTGCCATAAGGGCCTGTAATTCAGATATCCTTCTAGCTGAAGTGATTGCTAAAAGGAAGGCTGTTTTCCAAGAAAGAAATTTTAAGTCTGCAGTAGCAGCTGGCTCGAAAGGAGGTAGAGTGAGTTTCTCCAAAAAAAGTTGAGGTCCCAGGCAGGGGTAGGAGCTCTCCTGGGTGGTCTCAAATTTTTTGCCCCTCTGAGATACTGTTTGAGTAGAGGATGAGAGAAGAGGGGTGGGTTCTGTGTTAGTGAGCTGAAATAGCTGAGGCATGGATTTTAATGGAGGAAAAAGACAGGCCCTTGTGAAGCATCTCAGTTAAGTATTGCAAAATCTGAGGTAAATTGGGCGCTGCTGTGCTCATCCCTAAAGATTGGTTCCAGGCACAGAATCTTTTCCATTTGTCAGCATAAGATTTTCTAGTACTAGGTCTACTCACCTCCAAGATGACATACATCACAGGTTTGCTGAGGGATGATATGGGTGAATTTAAGTGATTAGCCAGGCTGCAAGGTTCAAATGTTGGAAGATGAGGGTGCAGAATTTGGCTCTCCTGCTGAGACAGCAGGGAAGGGGTCTGAGGCAGGTGCCATGGAGATATTTGTGACACTGCGCAGGAGGGGGTACCAGTGTTGGCGCGGCCAGTCTGGAGCAATCAAAGTCATTCTTGGTTTGTCCTGTTTGACTTTTAGTAGAACTCTGGAGAGCAGAGGCAGAGGGGGAAAGGCGCAAACTGATAGGGAGGCAAATAGATCTATGTCTGGGCTTCCCCGTTCGCTTGTCAACATGTTTAAAATCTATGGTTCCAATTTCCAGTCGTGTGGGTCCATGAGGTTTCTGCTTAGTCCGTCTGCCAGTGTATTCAATTTTCCTGGCAGGAATTGAGCTTGTAGGTGCACTTGGTAGCTCAAGGCTGTGTTCCACAATGCCATGGCTAGTCTGCAGAGGGGGTAGGAATGTGTACCCCCTGCTTGCTTCTGTACCACATAACTGTGGTGTTGTCAGTCTTTACCATTAGTTGTCCTGGAAGAATGTAGTCCTTGCAGGCTGTCTGAGCATTCTGTACAGCAAACATTTCTTTTTGATTGATATGTAGGTGCATTTGATTTGGGTTCCATTTGCCCTGAATGCACATCCCTGCCAGGTGAGCTCCCCATACATAGTCTGATGCATCTGTAGTTAGGGTTTGGGTGGCAGGGGGTAGTGTGAATGGTAGTCCTTTGTTTTGGTGGCAGGTCTCTGCCCACCATAGGAATTCCAGGCGTAGGCAAGGTATGACCGGAATAATCATTGTTTCCAGGCTGTGACAATGTTGACTCCATAGACTTTTTAGATACCACTGTAGTTTCCTCATATGCAGTCTTGCATATGGAATTAGAAGAATGTATGAGGCCATAGACCCCAAGGCTTGCAGTATTTGTCTTGCAGATAGCAGGGTTTTTGTGGCCACTTGTTTGAAGCAAGTTACCAAATGAATTTGCTTCTCTGGCGTGAGGAAAGCCATCTGGGCAGTTGCATTCAAGCTTGCATCCAGGAATGTAATCTGTTGAGAGGGTACCAGTTGTGATTTCTTTTCGTTTATGGTGTACCCCAGAGAAGTTAGAACCCTTTTTACAAACGCCAGATGATTTAGAATTATGCCCTGGTTTTCTGCCTGAATTAGACAATTGTCCAGGTATGGATATATTTGAATATTTCTTTGCCAGCAAAATGCAATAACTGGAGCCAGGCACTTTGTGAATACCCTGGGCGCAGTAGACAAGCCAAAGGGCAGTGCAGAGAACTGATCATGCAAGTAGCCTGCTTTGAAGCGTAGGTATCTTCTGCAAGACTCCCTGATTGGAATGTGCAGGTATGCTTCTTTTAAATCTAGAGTTGCCAACCAGGCGTCTTTGCCCAGCATAAGAAATAACTGGTGAAGAGTCAGCATCTTGAATTTTTGGAATCTCCAGAAAGGTGTTTAAAGTGGACAGGTCCAGGATTGGATGCCATGATTTGTCTTTTCTGGGTACCAGAAAAAGCCTAGAATAGAAACCTTGTCCCTTTTCCTCTTCTGGTACCAGTTGAAAAGCCTCCATGCATAAGAGGGATAGAACTTTCTTTTGAGCCTCTGCCCACTGATTTGGAGGCAGGTATGGCCACCCGTTTGGTGTTGGCAATGTGTGGAAATTAAATCTATCCCTGGGACACTATTTAAAACCCATTTGTCCTGGGTTATGAGTTCCCAGTTCTTTGCATGAAGAGCAATCTTTCCCCCCAAAGGGGCGGTTAAAAGGTAAGTGCTTGGTAATTTTAAAAGGAAGTCATTGAGATTGTTTACCATAGGGGGTGTCTTATTTCCAAATTTGGAAGTGGAGGCCCCCCACTGCTTAATTCTGAGAGTTCCCTGAGACTGAAACCTGGGGTTTTTGCTGTGTCTGGGTTTGGCTTGAGAGGATCTGGAAGGGACCAATTTTTAGTAGGCCAGTGCCTACAAAATCTTGGAGATTGCACTTGTAAGAAATCTTTAACAGTTTGCATAGATTTAACTTTATCTTCCATCTTTTTTAGAACTTCTTCAGCCGTATTGCCAAATAGGCGGTCCTGATTTAAAGGAGCATCCAACAATTTAGCTTTAACATGATCAGGCAAAGACTGCTCCTTAAGCCAAGCATGCCTTCTAAGCACAGACCCAGTAACAGCAGCTCTGCAGGAGGCCTCTAAAGAATCAAAACCATATTGCAAAGTATATTTTCCAACTTGTTCAGCAGAATACATTAAATCCTGTAAATCTTTATTTTCCACACAGTCAGGAATAGTCATTTTCTGTTTAAGCAGTCCAATAACATGCTGTTGACATTTTAACATATAAAATTAGCAGTTTAAAGCTCTGATTGCCAAGATTGCAGAAGTATAAACCTTTTTACCCCATCTATCCAGCACCCTGGAGTCTCTGTCAGAAGGGGTAGGATTTTTAGCAGTGGAAGCCTTAATGCCCTTGGGCCCCTGAGAAATGGTTTCTGGATCTGCAACAGGATTTTTGAAAAGGAACTTGTGCAACTCAGGAACCCTGTAGTATCTGTCAGGTTTACTAGGAGCCAGAGGCAGGGAATCAGGGGCCAAACTGGATTCCGAGAACACATCAACAATGTCTAGTACAGGAGGTATAGCCAAAGGCCTATGCTGAGGTAGGAGGAGGAAATCCCAAAGTCTCTTTTTTGAATCAGAAAATTCCTGGCTTTCCCAGTGGAAATGCTCCCTTAAAGTATGTAAAGTTTCCCAAAAGAAAAATCCTCAGGAGTGGAAGCAGAGGGAATGGGATCCTCTGCATCAGCATCCTCATAAGTAGGTATGGACAAATCCAGGTCATTAGAAGAGTCAGAAGAAACAGAATCCTGATCAGAAGATTCATAATCAAGCTCAGCCCTAGGCCTCGGGGGGGGGGGGGTTGACGATTAGAGTAATTAGATCTTCAGCCATTTTTATAATTTGTTTTTTAGGCATAGGGGCCTGAACATGTGGCCTGGGCGTCAGTTTTTTAGACACTGATCGAGATTTAGGCCTTAGTAATGAAGGCGGTGTCGATTTAATATGCAAGTCTGTAGGTCTGAATACACCCTCAGAAGCCGGTGCCTGCACAGCGGCTCCGGACTCATCCAAGGTAGAGACATCCGCGGGTTCCATAGGTGAAGCATCTCGCGGCATACCGGACTCCGAATGGGTCTCAGTAGAGGCCTGCGAATCAGAAGTAGCGGGTATCAGGGGCTGCGAAAGCGCCTCACTAAGTACCGGCGAACTGGCGACCGGCTTAGGAGAAACAATGTCGGCAGTTTTGGACCTCGGCGGCCTGTCTCTGTCTTTATCTTTGTGTTTTTTTCGGAATCCTGGTAGTCTGATGGCTAACTGACATTTCTGGATAATTAAACCGAGAATCGAAATATTTAGAGGCAAAAGTATACAGACGACGGACAGTGCGCTGATTAAATAAAGCACAAAACTGACAGCAAGGTACGTCATGGTCAGGGCCTAAGCAAAGAATACAGTACAAATGAAGATCTTTATGAGGTATTTGCTTTCCACAAGTAATGCAATTATTAACTTTTACTGACGTTGGTAAGGAGCAAGAAAAAGTTTCCCCAACGGGGTACTTAGCTTTAAGTTGAAGACTTCGGTTCTGAAACTCGAAAACGAAAATTTCAGGAGTCGGCCGACCGGCAATTGCGAACTGCTTCTGCTACCGCACGGCAAGAAAGACTGATGTAATGGCGTCGGCTGCATGTTTTATACCAGATGACCTGACGTCATGGAAGAAGGGACAGCAACTGACGCAGGACCCAAGACTTTGTTAATCAGGCCGACTGAGGGCAACCTGCCAGCAGATTACCCAAATTTAATGACTGCAACAATGAAACACGAAGAACATCAGTGCCTTTATGCTTAAGCTCTGACTGACATTAACATCTGGTAAACAAAATTGGTTATGTACCAGACTGTCAGACACATTCCTGGCTCTTTTATATGCAATACTCACAAAATCAGGTAGTATAGAGTTCAAAATTTTATCCGTTAGGAGCATAGGCCACAAGCTATGTGCTTTTTAACTATTTCCTCAGTTATAACATTGTAAGTTGTCACCAAGAAAACTTTCTTCTGCTCTCCACTGTTCACAGCTGCATTGGTAGACAGATTTCCACCAATACACACATTATATTTTCCACTAGCATGGACATAATGAGACTCTCCCTGAGAGTTAACAGAATACCTCATGTCCATAATTTTCTGTTTAGCTTCCCTGACCAGCTGGACATCATAACCTCGTCTAATAAACATTTTTTCTGCTTCAGCTATCTCGAAATCAAAGCTGCTTATGCTGTACCATAAGATAAATATCACAACCTTGGGCAATTTCAATAATTTTTTTTTTTTACTATTAAAGATGCTTCCTCTTGCCCTGCAGTTCAGCTTTCTGATCTAACAACTAATCTCTGACTCAACTAGAATAAATCAGTGACCACCTTCCAATACTTGCTATTTGGCTCCCGACCAAAATGCACAAGATGGAAAGGTTTTGCCTTTCATGAAACCTTGCAAATGTGACATTTAAACAATCCCTTAACCAATACTGACTGGTTTTTGCTTCACCTTCACCCCCCCAACATTGCTACATCCAATTTCAGCCATTTTTTTTTCTATGTGCATTAAATAAATTTGTACCAGTCAGGGTAAAATCCATTCATTTTTTTTTTTGCCAAAGAAAAAAATATTTAACAGTTGTTGGGCACTGTATCACAGAACCCAAATGACTATCAAATTTTGTGACCTTCAAAAATACCAAGCAGAAATTCTTTTTTATAAATTAGTTGAGCCATACAAACAATCCAGAGAAATTCTGGAAATCTGATGACCAGCTATACTCTTTCCACATTCAGAGGACCTTTCAGTTTCCAAAAGCTTCTCTAACCATTTCACAGACCCCATGCAAAAGTTAATCACCGTGCAAATTGTACTAGGCAACTTCCCACCATAACCCATCAGATCATGCCTTCCCTATATTGATAAATTAGAAAGTTACTACAAAAATTAAGACCTAGACATCCTGTTGCCGATGACCTTCCTCTTGAATCAGCTCATTCAACTGCCTCTCTATACAGAGGTTCATAGGTATTTAACTGGCATGCAGTTCAGGAGACCATGGAGAAGCATAAGAATTTACCCAAATGTCCTAAAGCACCACCTATTTAAGTGACTTGTTCAAGGTCCTATAGTAGGCAAATGAAGGCTGAGGGAACCAAAACCTGCAACACAGAAATATCTCCGTAACAGTTTAAAGCCTTAATTCTCTGCACTGACTCAGTATATTTATACATAGATACAGTGCAATGAAAAAGTATTTGCCCCCTTCATGATTTTTTTGCATGTTTGTCGCACATAAATGTTTCAGATCAAAAAAATGTAAATATTACACAAAGATAACCCAAGTTAACACAAAATGCAGTTTTTAAGTGATGATTTTATTTATTAAGGGGAAAAAAACTATCCAAACCTACATGGCCTTATGTGAAAAAGTAATTGCCCCCCTTGTTAAATCATGAAGTAAAAAGAAGTTATGTCCTTACCATAACGTTCCATGTGAGTTGTTCATCTCGCCTTTTTGTTCTTACATGTGAGTCGGAGCCGATCCCTCGGCTCCGAATCGGCCGCTTTTCAAGCTCAAACTCTCAGAGAAGCTCGAGACCTAGTGTATATCCCATGATGCTCTACTGTGAATCCCCAGATCTAGTATGCTGCAACCAAGACAGCCTACAGAAAGAAATAAAACTATAGTGTCTACCTATGTAGATAGCTATAAGATTGTAGAAGGAAAAAACAGAATGTTTAATACAGACTGACAAACTTGACCAATCCACCAAGGCAACCATCTTGCTCGACTGGAGGGGGAAGGTGGGCGGGAATGTAAGAACAAAAAGGCGAGATAAACAACTCACATGGAACGTTATGGTAAGGACATAACTTCTTTATGTGAAGTTGTTCTATCTCGCCATTTTGTTCTTACACGTGGGTAGCGTCCCAAGCACCCTGATCCTGGGTGGCTCACGGGAGAACATTCCTGAGCACAGTGGAACCAAAGGTAGCTCCTGTCCCTGGAGGTCCTATCCACTTTGCAATGAGTGATAAACGTGTGAGGTTTTGACCACGTGGCAGCTGCACAGATGGTATCTAAGGGCAAGCGAGCTGCATGAGCTAATGACGTAGAAACAGCTCGTGTAGAGTGGGCTTTGACGTTAGTTTCTAATGGCCGATTAGTGGAGGCATAAATGGATTTGATGTAGTCAGAGAGCCACTTAGACAATGTGATTTTTGATGCTGCAAAACCTTTCTTATTCTCTCTGTAAGAGACGAAGAGTTGATAAGATTGTCTGAAATCCTTCGTTCTATCCAGATAGAACCTCAGTTGTCTGTGTACATCAAGCTTGTGTAACATATATTCCCAGTCTGTTGGTATGGTGTCTGAAGAAGGTTGGAAGCTCAATGGACTGCTTTAAGTTAGTTTCTGAAGAGACCTTGGGAAGAAAGGTAGGATTAGTCCTGAGGGAGACCCTATCAGGGTGAAAAATCAAATATGGGGGTTTGGAGGACAAGGCTTGAAGTTCGGAGACCCTACGTGCAGATGTAATGGCTACCAGGAATATAGTTTTCCAAGACAAAAACTTTAAATGACAAGATGAAGCAGGTTCGAAGGGGGCGAGCATCAATTGGGATAAAACCAGATTCAAATTCCAGGGAGAGACAGGATGCCTGATAGGTGGTCCGAGATGGTGGGTTCCTTTTAAGAATGCTTTACATAGTCTATGTGACATGATGTTAGACCCGTTAAACCCTACATGGAAATTGGAAATAGCAGCCAATTGAACTCTAATGGTGGCAGCTGCCGCGCCATCATGGAATAAGGAAGACAAGAACTCTAAGATGGTATGAATAGGTGCTACATAAGGGTCAATGTCATGTTGAGAAGCCCAGTGAACAAATCGTTTCCATTTGCTATTGTATACCTTCCTGGTAGATAGTTTATGAGAGGAAACTATAATATGCTGGACCACAGAAGACAAATCTTGAGACCTGGCTAATGTGGGAATTGGAGCAGCCAAGCTGTCAGTTTTAGGGAGGGATGAAGAACTCCCGACGAATGAGTCAGAAGATCCGGCACTGGGTCCAGAATCCATGGTACTTCCACTTGATACTTCCGCAGGAAGGGGAACCAAATCTGTCGAGGCCAAGACGGGGCTATCAAAATCACAGTCCTTCCCAGACTTTTGGCTTTCTGCATGAATTTGGGAATTAGGGGGTATTGGCAGAAAGGCATATAGGAGGCCAATCGTGTACGAGCGCGTCCCACGGTTTGTTCCCCGGTGGGGGATAAAGGGCAAAGTAGCTGCTGCATTTGGCATTCATCGGAGATGCAAATAGGTCACAGCAAGGCTGGCCCAATCTGCGGAAAATCTTTTCCACCACCTGTTGTTTGAGACCACTCGTGAGGCAACAGCATGGCCCTGCTTAGCTTGTCCGCTATCACGTTGGATGACCCCAGGATGTGCGTTGCTATCAGAAAGCGTCTGGTGGATACAGCCCATTGCCAAATTCTTAGGGCCTCCCGGCATAAGGGATACGATCTGGTTCCCCCTTGCTTGTTTATGTACTAGACTACCGACATGTTGTCCGTCTGGATAGCAATTGTACCTGGAGGGAGAGAGTCGTGAAAGTGTTGCAACGCCAAAACACCGCTCTCAGCTCTAGGACATTTATATGCAAATGTGTTTCCATGATTGAACAAGTGCCTTGGACAGTCTTTCCCTGAAATACCTCCCCCACCCTATCAGTGAAGCATCTGTGGTCACTGTGGCTGTGGGTTGGGGAAGCACAAGGGGACGTCCGATCACTTGGTCGCTGTTCAACCACCAATTGAGATCCTTCTTGCAAAGATTCGTTAACCGAATCTCGTGTGACATGGGCAGTCGTTGGTAAGACCATTGCGTGAAGAGTAGCCACTGGAGTATTCGCATGTGCATGCAGCTTAACGGAACTATCAGTGTGGCTGCCATTGTGCCTAAAAGCTGCAGTATCTGGGACGCAAAAGCTTTGTTCTGGATCAACAGACTGGATAATTGATTTTTTAGAGCTACGATTCTTGATTGGGGCAACCTAATCCTTGCATTGACGGTGTCCAGTTCTGCCCCTATAAATGTAATATGCTGCGAAGGCGATAACACAGATTTTTCGAAGTTTAGGGTTATGCCCAACTGGGAACAAAGGTTTATGGTGTAGTCTCTTGCTTGGATTAGTTGATGCCTGGAGGTGGCGGTGCGGAGCCAGTCATCCAGATATGGAAACACCCGGAATCCCAACCGTCTCAGGTGAGCAGTGACCACTGCCATACATTTGGTGAACACCCTGGGGGCTGTGGAGAGACCAAAGGGCAGGGCTCTGAATTGGTAATGACTGGCCCCCAGCCAGAAATGCAGGTGATCTCTGGATGATCTGTCCATTTTGATGTGGTAGTAAGCATCCTTGAGATCTATAGAGCACATCCAATCGCCCATTGCTAAGAACGGGAGAATCGATTGCAGCGTGACCATCCAGAACTTTTCCTTCTTGACGAAGGTGTTGAGTTTGCTGAGGTCTAGTATGGGCCTCCAGTCCCCTGTTTTCTTTGGAACTAAAAAGAACCTTGAGTAAGTTCTGGATCCTATTTGGTCCGCTGGGACTGGCTGGATGACTCTTGTCTAGCAGGTTTTGGATTTCTATGGCTGCTAGTTTTCTCAGACTGGGTGGAACGTCTGGGATCCTTGTACACATGGGGGGGGGGGGGTTGTAAAGGGAATGTAGTAACCTCTGGCAATGATGCTTTTTACCCAAGAATCCGTTGTAATGTTTAGCCAGGCGTTTGGGTATAAAGCCAAGTGACCCCCGACTGCCTCCAGGGTAGGACACACTGGCTTCCTTTCAGGAACGCTGATAGGGCTTACCAGAGAACTGTTCCCTGTCGCCCTGGTTTTGCAGACCGCCTCTGCCGTTTGGACGGCGTCTTCCGTTTTTGCCCCCTCCTCTGCCCCTAGAGGGGGTGTATCAGTATGTGTGCTTTGGAAAGCTCCTTGGGGTTTTCGGAACCACATTTTTCCAATTCGTTGCCCTTTGGGATATGGTCTAGCTGGAGTGGAAAAATAGACTCCTACAGCAGACAGAGTCTTTCCTTCTTGTTCACACCTAGTAAGTGTCTCCTTAACTTTGGGTCCGAGCAAGGCGGACCCATCGAATGAGGTATTGATGAAGGAAGATTCAAAGGCTTCCGCAAAGGAGCAAAGGCGCATCCAGGACCGTCTCCTAGAGAGCATCTCCCAGCTCTTTCAGGAGATCTCGTTGAAGGCGGGTAAAGTGTGTTACGTAGTTGAGCGATCTCATGGAAAATGCCACAGAACTAAATATGTGTTTCCCATATCTGTCCATCGTCCTAGAATCTCTATTAGGAGGATGGACAGCAGAAGAGGTTTCAGACATCTCTTTCTTCGCGGCCGCTGCCACCACCATGGCATCAACCGGGACTCCCTTTGTAAGAAAGGCCTTGTCAGTAGGGGAAGTAATAAACTTGTTGGGCCTCCGAGGGACCGGTTCCACTGAGTCAAAGGACTCCCACGCCCTTCGAGCAACCAGCTCCATCAGTTCATCGAAGGGCAGAGTAACCCAGGAGGTGGACGGTTGAGATCCGAAGGCCTTCAGGAGGACCGACTCATCCTCAGTAGGGGTAAGGGACTGCCAATCCCTGCTCTGACATAAGATTTCCAAAATGTCTGCAAAAGACACATCCTCTGAGGGGGATCGTGGGGACCCTTCTGATTCCTCCAAGTCGGTATCCGATGTCAGGGATTCCTGTGGGGAATCCAAGTGCCTCCTCTTGCACAATCTCTTCCTAGGTACTTCATCGGTGGGAGCATCCGGTGAAGTCCCTAGAGAGGAGGGGCCACCCAATGGGGATACCAGAGGCCCTGGATCTCGACGTTTGCTGGGGACCTGCGGGGAAGAGGTAGAACGAGGCCCTTTAGGGGGAGGGGAAGACAGATCAGAGGAGGTAGTGGTCTTAGCTGACATGACCTTCCTCATGGCATCGAAGGCACCAGAATCTCGGTCCGAGAAGTCTGTCGGCTCCGAAGAGGCTGGCAGCTCTCACCGAGCAGAGACACGCTCCAATCCAGAGGACAGAGCCGAGGCCACCTGTGCCGAAGCCCCGAGTGGAAGGTTCGGAACCGAGGTATCGGTTCGACTCTCCACTCCAGAGCCAGCGAGGTATTGTCGGCCCCGAGACTCCCCAGTCAGAACAGAGGAGATCAAGGTCGATGGAGTAGAGTGAGGTGGATCAAACCTCGACTCAGAGGGCTCTACCAACATCGGTTCCGCCTACCCCGGCTCAGAGAGCTCGATTGGCTTCTGAGGAGGAGGTGGAGAAGTTATGGCTGGAGTTTCAGGCTCCGAAGCAGAGTGGCTCGAAGCGGACAGCATTTTGGCCAGGGCCGGTTTCTCCAAGAGTCTCAACCACTCGGTCCAGATCCACATAAGGCCTCGAAGAATGCGTCGAGGGATGGGTCGAAGGAGCCGAAGATGGTACCGATTGAAGAACTGGAGACTGAGGAGTCTCCAATATCGGTTCCACAACTGGGCTCCGAGGTAGAGGGTCGATACACGGCTCCAAGGGCTGTGGAGCCGATGCAACGAACCATACCAGAGGAACTCTGAGCCGATGACTTGGCCTCCGAGGATCCCATGGAAGACTTCGATCCCTTCGAAGCCTTGGAAGAGAGGTCAGCCTAGTCTAAGGTAGCCTGAAAATCAGGCTTCAGGAGTCCCCTATCTACCAGCTTCCTGCACCTTTCCAAGAGAGCCCTGGCGCTAAAGGAGTGGCAGATAGAGCACACCTCTTGTAGGTGGACAGAACCCAAACAGTACATGCAGGTGGAGTGGTTGTCTGCAACAGACATCTTTTGACCGCACTCGCACCTTTTAAATCCTGACTTTTGTTTCTCTGACATGTCAAGTATAATACAGGTCCCTGAATATTCAGTTATAACAAGAATAGTTATCTTTAACTATAACAAAACTAAACTAGTATTAACTAACTCCTTATAGTAAGCATATATATATATATACATATATATATATATATATATATATATATATATATATATCACTAAATATCTAGTATTAACTAACACACTATTAATTATATAGGAAGAAGAGAAGCACACACACACAAGCTGACAGAGCCCTGTCACGCCCAAGAAAAATGAAGTCCTGAAAGAAATACTTCTCAAAAAATTCTAACTAGAGTTGAACTAATAGGCAAAAACCTAATACTATATGATAAAGTAGTAATTTAAGGGTATCTAATACTAATCTATAGACAAAAACTTCTATTAATATTGAAAATTTTAAATCACTGGCCCAAGCTTCCTCCAACGAGCTGTAGATCCGTTGCAGCAGCAAACTAGATCTGGGGATTCACAGTAGAGCATCATGAGATATACACCAGGCCTTGAGCTTCTCAGAGTCTGAGCTTGAAAAGCGGCCGATTCGGAGCAGAGGGATTGGCTCCGACTCACGTGTAAGAACAAAACGGCGAGACAGAACTTCACATCTGCGGTTAATCACATTTTTTGGGAAAGCGGAGTTCAATTTCACTAACCACACCTAGGCCTGATTACTGCCAGACCTGGTGAATCAAGAGATCACTTAAACAGAACCGGTCAAAGTGAAGTAGGCCAAAAGATCCCAAAAAGGAAGACATGTCACGATCTAAAGAAATTCCGGAGCAGATGAGAAACAAAGTAATTGACGTCAATCAGTCTGCAAAAGAAGCCATTTCTAAAGCTTTGGGACTCCAGCGAACCATGGTGACAGCCTTTAACCACAAATGGAGAAAACTTAGAACAGTGGTGAACCTTCCCAGGAGTGGCTGGTGTACAAAAATTACCCCAAGAGCACAGCAACGACTCATCCAAGAGGTCACAAAAGAACCCAGAACAACATCTAAAGAACTGCAGGCCTCACTTGCCTTAGTTATGGTCAGTGTTCAGGACTAAACCATAAGAAAGACTGGACAAAAATGGCATGCATGGCAGAGTTCCAAGGCGAAAACCACTACTGACCAAAAACATAAAGGCTCATCTCACTTTTGCCAAAAAACGTCTTGATGGCCCCAAAGACTTTGGGAAAATATTGTGTGGACTGATGAAACAAAAGTTGAACTTTTTGGGAGGCGTGCGTCCCCAGTTACATCTGCCGTAAAAGTAACAGCATTTCAGAAAAAGAACATCATGCCAACAGTCAAACATGGTGGTGGTAGTGTGATGGTCTGGGGCTGCTTTTGGACCTGGATGACTTGCTGTGATTAATGCAACCATGAAGTCTGCTCTCTACCAAAAAATCCTGAAGGAGAATGTCAGGCCATCAGTTCGTGACCTCAAGCTGAAGCGCACTTGGGTTCTGCAGCAGGACAATGATCCAAAACACACCAGCAAGTACACCTCTGAATGGCTTAAAAAAAAAAAAACAAAATGAAGGTTTTGGAGCGGCCTACTCAAAGTCCGGAATTGAATCCAATTGATATGCTGTGGCATGACCTTAAAAAGGTGCTTCATACTCAGAAACCCTCCAATATGGCTGAATTAAAACAATTCTGCACGAAGAGGGCCAAAATTCCTCAACAGCGATGGGAAAGACTCACTGCTAGTTACTGCAAATGCTTGACTGTAGTTGTTGCTGCCAAGGGTGGCACAGACAGTTGGTTTAGGGGGCAATTACTTTTTCACATAGGGCCATCTAGGTTTAGATAGTTTTTTTTTTTCCTTAATACATAAAATCATCACTTAAAACTGCATTTTGTGTTTACTTGGGTTATCTGTCAATATTTACATTTGCTTAATGATCTGAAACATTTAAGTGTGACAAACGTGCAAAAAAAATCAGGAAGGGGGCAAATACTTTTTCATTGCACTGTACATCATTGAAGGTTATACTCTGCATTGCTGGAAACAATCATACCTTTCAACCATTCCTGCTTTTGGCTCAAAACGTCTCTCCCCTAATCTTTCATAAAACTAGTGAATTTGGAAGAAAGGATGATGGATTATACTTAATGACGATATTTGAAAGTTACACAAAATGCATGTTTATTTACATTCTCTTTTTCTGACAAATTTTAAAGTTAACAGTACTAATATCTTATAAAGTGTATACGACTTGTTCCCAATTTTGGAAGCAATATGCTGAGAGCTATGCAGTCTATCGTAGTTTCTACACACACGAGTGGGTCCCTCATATCATTCCCATAAAATGGGTACTGTCCTATTGCACTACTTCTAAAATCACTTAAAATCTTGGAAAAATGCATTTAGAAACAACTACTCTGGGTAGCTGTTCAGTTGTAATCATATTTCAGTCAGCAAACATTAGGGTCAACCAAGGGGCTAACACTGTCCTATACTGGACCTAATTGAATTTATTCATGGTGAACTTAACATTGGAAAATCTGTAGGTAAAAGTTTTCTTTTGCTTCCCATAGAGCCTAGTCCAATGGCTCCCCTAACTGCACCCAATCGGCACAAATTTTTGAAGTGAGGGGAGGGGGTGTTAGGAGCCAGGCACTCCTAGACTAGGTGACAGCCCTACATTCCGATGTTCCTGCCCAGAAATCCAAATCTTTTCATTCCCCAGATAAGAGTCAGGTGGTAGGGAGCTGGCCAACTTGCTGGTCCTGAACGACAGTGTACTCTTACAAGGGAAAGACTGCCTCTGCACTTTTAGAGTTCTCCTCAGCTTATGAGTGTGAACACACTCCGACAGTATGGGCTAGAACTCCAATGAGTGTAGCACCTAGTGCGCCTGCTGTTGTGTAAAATATGACAGAATTGCCACCCTCCACTAAGATGGCCAAGGTGAAAGCTGACACTCACCAGCCAGCTCCTACAGGGCTGCATGAGCCACAGTTGAGGCTTTATTCCACAGTGCCAGGAAGCTGGTTTCTTAGGTACAATTTAAGTGTGCAGTACTGTCGCACAACAAAGTCATGCTATCCCTTGAAAACGTTAAGTCTATCGGCAATTACAAGACGTGTTGTAAAATGGAACAATGCTACATCATCCCAATAGTCCGTCACTCTTAGGAGTATAACAGGGTTCTATACTGGATCTACTTTTTACTGACTATTTGTAACCAAGATGTCTGACAACATCAGTACACTGATTCAGATTGGTTGATACCGATGATTCTACCATTGCTATTGTCATTAAATCTCCAAATGATATCAATTCCCCTCTGCCAAATTCTTTTAGCTGGTCAGTCCTGGTTAACCAAAATGAGTTGTCTTTTAAAACACTTCCAAAAATGGAACCTATACTTTTCTCCTAAATTTCAATTTGTAGTGTTCTCTACTTCAACCCACGTTCTCTGCCCCACTAACAGTAAAAGAAAGTTATGTACTCACCAATACATTCCATCTGAGAAGTTCTACTTTATCTTCAACCTATGGGTCTTCGGATCCACATCTGATCCGACACGACTGCATTTTCCAGCTACAGCTCTGAGCTCCCTGCTCCTCCTTACTCATAATGCCCCCCCCATCTCCCTTCAGATTGAGTTTGCTGCCTAACAGCTATAAGACACCCAACCCAATGTCACCTTATCAAACATCACAAAAGAACTTTGGCCTTGACAGAACTAAAGATCCCAACAATAACCGTCCGGTGCAAGAGACGTCATATCCCAAAGGATAAGGTTAGGGGGGGGAGGCGACGACGGCTGAAAATAAATGAAGTAGAACTACTCGGATGGAACGTTACGGCGAGTACATAACTTCTTTACCTGATGTAGTTTACTTAATTTGCTCTTCAACCTGTGGGACAGAGTCCCCGGCTACCTACCTCTTGGGAGGCTCTCATGGAAGGATATTCCAGAGCGCCTCGGAGCCAAAGGATGCTCTACTCCTAAAGACCAAATCCAGTTTATAATGAGAAATAAAGGTGTGAGATGAGGCCCAAGTAGCAGCTGAACAAATATCATCCAAAGAGACCCTAGACCAAAAGGCTGCTGATGTAGCCATAGATTGGGTTGAATTAGCCTTCACTTTTCCTGGTAAAGATAAACCTCTATCTGAATAAGCCCGGCCAATGCATTATGAAATCCAGTGAGCAATTGTCACTTTTGAAACAGGTTTAACAAAGAAGGGCTTGGCATAGGACACACAGAATTTGATCAGACTTTCGGAAAGATTTAGTCCTGTGAAGATAAAACCTCAACAGTCTATGTATGTCCAGTAAATGTAATTTGTATTCCCTTTTGTTCTGTTAGTTAGGAAAAAATACTGGCAAATTGATGGTTTGATTAAAATTGGCTTCTGAAGCTACCTTGCGAAGGAAGGATGGGTTAGTTGTAGCGACACTATCTTTATGAAAGATCATATAAGGGACTTTGATAGAAAGAGCTTGAAGCATTGACACCCTTCTAGCAGACATGATGGCAACTGAGAAAGCAGTTTTCCAGATCAAAAATTGTGGATCCACAGATGCCGCAGAGGCTCAAAGGGAGGAGAAACCAATGCCTGCAAAAAGCAAGGTGAGGTCCCACGGCGGAAACGGGTCCTTAACCGGGGGTCTGAGAAGAAAGGCTCCTTTGAGAGAGGTTTTACAAAGTTTAGAGGAAGCCAATGAATACATGTATACCCAAGCATGAAAATTAGAGATGGCTGCTAGTTGAATTTTCACCATAGAGGAACTAGCGCCCTAATGAAAACTGCCAGCTAGAAAATCTAAAACTGCCGAAAGCAGAGCAGTAAAAGGATCCAAAGACCTCTGATTGGCCCATATAGAAAAACATTTCCATTTACTACAGTAGACTTTTCTGGTGGACGATTTATGAGCTGCCACCAGAATGTACTTAACAGGAGATGACGGACAAGGAGTCCTAATAATCATGGGAACCGGAGCAGCCAAGCAGTGAGCTTCAGACTGTCCAGATTTGGATGAGGGCTCTCCAAGGAATGTGAGAGCAGATCCAGAACCAGATCCAAGGTCCATGGTGGAACAACTAGATGAGACCTGAGTAAGGGAAACCAAATCAGTCAAGGCCAGAATGGGGCAATAAGGATCACAATGCTCCCCAGCCTTCGAGCTTTCTGTAGAAACCTCGACATAAGGGGAAGAGGAGGATATGCATAAAGAAGCACGGGAGGCCAAGCATGAATCAGAGTGTCTCTGGGGGCTTACCCGGCAGAGGGGATGGGTGGGGTGAGTGAAAAACTGCATGCATTTCGCATTGGAGGGAAATGTGGAGATCACAGCAAGGACGACCTCACTCTAGGAAGATCTGTTCCGCTACTGAAGGATTCAGAGGCCACTCAAAGCATCAGGATTGAGCTGCTGAGCCTGTCCACTAGAATGTTGGACCGTCCTGGGATGTGGGCTGCCTCCAGAAAGCGGCTGGTGGAGGGTGCCCATTCCCACACTCTCATGGCCTCTTGATAAAGGATAAGATCTGGCTCCCCCCTATTTGTTGATATACCAGACCACTGACATTTTCCATCTGAAATGCAATTGTTCCCAGAGGAAGATGAGCATGGAGGGCCTGCAAAGCAAGAACTGCTCTCATCTCTAGAGCACTGATTTGCAGACAGGTCTCAGAAGGGGAACCACGTGCCTTGGACTTTCCTTCCTCAGCAGTGCCCCCCCCTCCCCCCAGTAGGGAGGAGTCTGTGGTCACGGTGTTCTTGGGGAAAGGAGGTTGAAAAGGAAGTCTCTTGAGGAGATCCGGGGACTGAATCCACCACCAAAGGGAGTCCCCTGCATGCTTTTGAAATTCTCACTGGAAAAGACAATAGAAGGTCTAACAGTGACCACTGAACTGCCAGTGTCCACTGTAGAACACTCACATGAAGGTGCGCCATTGAAAGATTTATTGTGGCCACCATGGAACCTACAGCCCTTAACACTGCTTCGGCTGTTGGTAAATGGGTCTGAAGAATGTGCAAGACTTGTAACCTTAAGCTGCGTATCCTGACGCAAGGAACACCTTAGTTTGAATTGTGTCCAGCCATGCCCCGATGAAATCTAAAATCTGAACTGGGTGAAGAGCAGACTTGTTCATATTGATTGTAATGCCCAACTTGTTAGCTAGCTGAAGGAGTCCCTGGCCTGGCATAGTAGATGTTCTGAAGGGGCAGTAAACAATCGTCCAGGTACGGAAAGACATGAATGCCCTGAAGCCTCAGGTGAGCAGCTACTACCATTACCTTGGTAAACACCTGGGGGACTCTGGGGAGACCAAGGGGGAGGGCTCGAAATTCGTAAGGATTGGCTCCCAGCAGGAAGCAAAGGAACCTCCGGGAGTGCCCGTCCATCTTGATGTGATAGTATGCATCCTAGAGGTCGATCAAGCACATCCAGTCTCTGGCCTGCAGACAGGGCAGGATAGAGTGAATCGTGTCATCTGGAATTTTGCCCGTTACTGATGGGTTCAATTTGGACAGATCCAATATTGGTCTGAGGTCCCCCATCTTGTTTGGCACTAAAAAGAACATGGAATAAACCTCTGATCCAGACTGGTCTGAGGGGACGGCTTGGATGACTCGTTTGCTACCTGCACTGCTGCCTCCACCTGCTGTGTGGGTGGAACGTCTAGAAGGGCTTTGTTGGATGGGGGAGGATCCTTGAACGGAACAATATATCCTATGGATATGACTCGCAGCACCCACTGATCTGTAGTGATGGACTCCCATGCTAGTGGGTGAAGCAACAAGCGACCCCCCCCCCCCCCCAACTGCCTCTAGAGATGGACAGCCGGGCAACCTCTCAGGGCTGCTGCCCGGGTATATCAGAGAAAGGTTCTTGGGACTCAAAATTCCTAGGACTCCCTCTGCCTCTAGGGTGGTTATCATATCCCCTCTGCCTCTGAAGGAAGGCAAGTCCTGAGCATCCTGGGAAAACGCCTGAGACTTGCTGAACCACATAATTTTCTGGCCTCGCAGGCTCCTGGAAAATGACCTCTAAGGCGGTGAGAAGCAGATCCCGACGGCAGACTGTCTTCCCGTCCTTCTTGCTCTGGACCAAAGTCTCTCAGAGTCTTCCCAAAAAGGGAAGAACCATCATAAGGGGTGTTAGTAAGAGACGCCTTGAAGGGCTCCGAGAACTGACATAAGTGGAACCAGACATGACGCCGCATGGCAAAGCCTGACCCTGCCGCCTGTGCGGCTCCCTCTGTGGTATGGGACAGAAAACGCATAGATGTGTTGGCTACAGACTTTAGGGTGGCCAATCATGCATCGAACGTCTTCCAGTCCCCTGCTGACATGGACCCAGGGGTAGACTCTGATTTCCTTGACAAGATCTCTCTGGATTCAAATGACATGTGCCATGTAGTTCAGCTCCCTCACACAGAAGGTCGCTGAAGCATACACTTGCTTCCCAAAACAATCCAACGCTCTTGACTCTCGGTCAGGCGGATGGACCGTGGAACTCTCCTGGATGAGCTCCTTTTTGGTGGCCGCAGCCATCATCATAGCATCTACAGGGGACCCCTTGTGCCAGTGTAACTTATCCGAGTGGGGGCTTAAGACTTTGTCTGGGCGCTTGGGTATTGGCTCTACGGTGTCTAGCTCCTTCCACGCCCTAGATGTTATCAAATCTACAAGTGGATCAGCAAGAGGGGACACCTAAGAGCTAGATGGACCCGAGCTGAATGCCTCCAGAAACATGGACTCATCTGAGGTTGGTTATTAGGCGGACCACCCCCCTCTTTGGCGAAGGATCTCCATGATGTCTCTAAAGGAGACATCCTCACGGGAGGGTGATCTTGGGAAACCTTTCCCTTCATCCAGATTCCGTGTCCTTGGTAAGGGACTCTGGAGGAGAGTCCAAGTGCCTCCTTTTACACGTATGCTTGCAGGAGGGCTCCTTGGCGAGACCGTCTGGGGAGGTCTCGCAAGCGGGTTGTTCCAAGGGCGGAACTTCCTGGGGCACTAGAGCTACGGGCTGTCCCGGAGGGCAAGATGATCGGAGCCACACAAAACCAGGTGATTCTGGACGGACTCCAAAGATGAAATTGGTCAGAGGTCTCGACCCTGCAAGAACCTTCTCCACCACGTCAAATGCAGAGGGGGAACGGAACTCTTGGGCTGACCGAACGGAAGCCGCTCCCCCCCCCCCTGACTGGGGAGCCGAGCCTCTGGGAGAAGATACGCTGAGGGGAATGCTTCTCTCAGACACGCTTCTAGCAGAGAGCACCCTTCGGATCAGACCCCGAGGTTACGGCTCCTAGAGCTCGGGTCAGATCCAGTCGGATCAGACACACTCAAGGAACTGGCCAGCGTTGAGGTAAAGGGTACCGTCTGTGCCAACCCCTTGACAATGATCATCCTCTGATCCAACGACTCAGAAACCACAGGTCGGATTGGAGGAATGATGGGTCTGAACAATGGCTGGAATGAGCCTGCTCCGATGGGTAAGGCCCTGGCAAGACTCCCATCAGGATTTGAGTGCAGATGAACCTCTGCATCATCTTGTCCATCTCCACTTCAGACAAGCTCCGAGTAGAGCGGGTGGACACCGCCAAAGTAGGCCGGGGAAGCCTGTGGGGGAAGGCCTAGGGGGCGACTGGCAAACCTGTACCTCTGGCTCAGATGAGAACCTAAGGGACCTGAGCTGAAATGTCACTGGCCTGGAAACAGGCTTAACCTTTGGCAGGGGATCGGCCTCCAAGTGGTCAGGGGATCGCTTGGGAGGCCAGTCCGTCTTGGCTTTATCCCCTTCCCTGGGCTTCTTGGAGGGAAGGTGAGTCCGAGAGGCCATGGAAGGGGAAGCAGCAGCAGCCGCTGCTTTCCAAGCAGGGGACGATGGGACCTCAGTCCCAGCAGAAGAGGGCAACAGGCCCTTAAGGATCAGTTTTGTCCCATCTGTCCTTAAGTGCCCTGGGATTAAACTGCGCAAACAGGACAGGGGGACTGGAGGTGAGCCACCCCCAAGCAAATCACAGTGTGTGGCCATCTGCTGGACAAAGCATAAAGCCACTCGGTGCACCTTTTGAAGCCAGGATTTAGGGCATCCACTGACGGCCCAAAACATACACGCACCACAGAAAGAAAAAGGGGGTGGAAAAATAGCAGCGCCTAAACTACTTTTTTTTTTGCTACGGAGAACTCAGAGATAGTATAGAAAAAGGTAGAAGAGAAATTAGAGATAGAAAAGCCAAAAAAGGGAACAAATTACTGTTCAAAAACGCTCTCAAATGTTCTGGAGCTCGGACCACGCTGCTTCCTCTCAGGAGGCAAACGAGATCTGAAGGGAGACAGGGGGCATTATGGGTAAGGGGAGGAGCATGGAGCTCTGAGCCATAGCTGGAAAAAGTGGCCGTGTCAGATCTGATGTGGATCCAAAGACCCACAGGTTGAAGAGCAAATGAAGTAAACTACTTCAGATCTAATATTTCAACTGACTCCTCACCCACTAATGATGTTGCCTCAATCATACCTCGATATTCATGACAGTTAATTTTCTACTTTCACACCTAAGACAAACGCAGCGGCAGTATCACATTGAGCAAATTACTCACAGCAACATTACTATTTATAAATAAAAGCAGAGTTGCTACTGCCATATCTTATCTACTTGCATCACTTTTGTATGCCCTCCATCTATGGACCAACTTAAGAATTCCTCTGTTAAAAGCTGGAACAATCTTCTTACAATGTAAAAGTATCATCCAACATTGGCTTTCAGTTCATGAACTTGGCTGGTTGGAATTTACCAACTGCTTCCAATGACCACTCTCAACCTCTTTCTCCCCCTCCAGCTATAACTGGTTAGAACTACAACACACTGCAAAACAAGCAAATGGCATAAAGTTACATCCTCAAATCAAAACCAGATTCCTTCTTGAACAGACCAAAACTGTTCTGAAAAGAAGTTAACCATTAGACAGGACAAAACAAGCCGGTTTCCACTAGCAATTCAACTCCCTCCCTCTGACTTCCTAAAACTTTCTCAACTGTACCCTATCACCACCTGAACTCAAACCAATAACCCCTCAACCCTTCTACACTCCAGCATTCTCTTTCAAAATAATCAAAGGAAAAAGACACTGGAACCTCTGACCATTTTCCACTTAATGCTCCCATGGAATCGGAAAATTTTACTCTATGGTTTATATATCACTAAAAGGAATTAATCACTGTCCCCTTCTTACTTGTATATGACCTCTGTTTTGCATAGATTATGTCAAGGTCTGGGAAGTTGTGCTTAGTGGAATTCTTACCCAAGCAGCCCAAACCCAACACTTAATCAATTTCCATCTTAAGGAAGATCCTAAAAATTATAATCTTTCAGCTGTCTCAGTACTCACCAAGTAACCTTCTTTCTTGAAGCCAACATGGCTTTTGGACTGGCTGGAGTACAATGACAACACTTTGGATACAAACTGAGAAATACTTAACACTGACAAAGGTGTGATAACTAGTACTATCTTTACTGATCTTACAAAAGCTTTTGACTTTGCAGATCACTCCATCCTGATAAACTATAGGCTTGAAACTAAGTCATGATACAATCCTCCTGGCTTCAAAACTACATAACCAACAGTTACGTCACATCAATACTGACTCCTCTACATCAGCAAAAGGCTCCCTATTCAAGGGTCCCATCCTGGCTCCTGTACTATTCACCATCTTTATTAATAAACTATGTTACGATTTAATCCTCCTTCCATTTTTTTTTTTTTTTTTACTTTATGCTGAGGATATGATTTCTCACCTTAATCCTGCTCCATCATCTCTGCAACTGAGTAAATGAAAGCTATTTTCTCGTTAATCAGATTAAAAATAAAAGCCTACTCCTTAGCATATCAAAAACAAAATGAATGCTCTTTAACACAAAACTCTAGGACCTCCTGCTTATTACAAATCAAAGACGTTAAAAAATCAATTCATAGATAATACCTCTTCATTTAAATACACAGAATCTGGCTTAACACGTCCCAGAGTTTTATTCTCCATCTGGAAAAAAAAAAAACAAAACAAAAAAAAACTACCTCTTACAATGGTCCACGAAAATTGCATATCTGCTCACATTGCATGAGAGAGAAGACATCCCATTTTCCCATCTGGAACATGGCTTACCCAAACTGCTGTTGCCTCCAAAAGGAAAGCAAATGCTATTCAAACGATTTGCAATAAAATATGTAGATTTATCACACTTCCCAATTCAAAAACAACTCTTCTGAAATGTTGTAAAAGCTAAATGGCTATCTGTCAAAAACATTGGACCTTTCACTTTCTTCTCAATTTAAACTTGGACAATGATCTTTATTCCTTTAGCTGCTAACTCAAGCGGAGAATAACTCCTACAGTTTCAGAGGTTAAACCCATGTTGCTCCTCTGGTAGACCCCCCCCCCCCCCCAAAAAAAAAACAAAACAAAAAAAAAAAAACACTGCACTAGTCACAGCTTCTCTATTTTGGGACTCACTAAGAGAATCCGTTATTCCTTAGCCCAAGCATATTACCTCATTCCTGATATTCCATACTGATCTAGAAGTGCATCTTCTCAAGCAGGCAAAATGCAACTGCCATCACTCAAGTCACATAAAACGAAGTTATGTACTCACCATAACGTTCCATCTGAGTAGTTATAGACTTCATTTGTCATCAACTTGTGGGTTTCGGATCAGACATGGATCCGAGCCAGCAGCTTTCCAAGCTAAGATCCGGGCTCCAAGCTCCTCCTCTTACCCATACTACACTGCAACCGCCTTCCAACCCTCAGATCTGGTTTGCTACCCACAACATGACACACATCAACCCAAGAGAAATAACCTGACCCGTTCACACAGACTAAGCTTACAATATCCAGTAAGTCTAAGTCCAAGGACTACTGCAAACCACCAAGGTCAGGGGGAAGGAGGGAGGGAAGGTTGATGACAAATGAAGTCTAACTACTCAGATGGAACGTTATGGTGAGTACATAACTTCTTTATCTGAAGTAGTTAATGTCATTTGATCAACCACCTGTGGGACAGAGCCCCCAGCTACCAAAAAACCTTGGGAGGCCCTTATGGAAGGATATTCTGGAGCACTGCAGAACCAAAGGAAGCCCTTCCTCTAGATACCATGTCCAACATATAATGAGTAATAAATGTGAGAGGAAGCCCAAGCAGCCGCTGAACAAATGTCATCCAGAGAAACTCTGGACCAGAAAGCAGCTGAAGTAGACACAGAACGAGTAGAATGAGCATGAACCCTGTCTGGTTCTGGTAATCCATGGTCCTTGTACACTTGCAGGATACAAAGTGAAATCCATCTAGCAATAGTCACCTTAGAAACTGGTTTCCCCGAAAAAGGCTTGGCAAAGGAAACAAATAATTGATCAGACTTACGAAAGGGTTTAGTCCTACGTAAATAAAAGTGTAACTGTCTGTGGACATCCAGCAAATGAAGTTTGTATTCCCCTTTGTTTTGAAAATTAGGGAAAAATACTGGGAGATTAATAGACAGATTGATATTTAGCTCTGAAGCAACTTTAGGGATGAAAGAAGAATTTGTCCTTAGAGAAACCTTGTCTTTATGAAAAATTAAGGATGGGAGTTTTATACAAAAGGCTTGAAGTTCGGATACCCACCTAGCCGAGGTGATAGCCACCAGGAAGGCAAGTCTTCCATGACAAAAATTTTAAATCAACTGACACTGCGGGTTTGGAGGTGCAACTAAGGCCTGAAGAACCAAGGTCAAATCCCACGGATGGCAAGGATGCTTAATCGGAGGTCTCAGCAAAAAAAGTGCCTTTGATGAAAGTCTTACAAATCTAGAAGCAGCTACTGAACCTGAATTTTCTCCCACATGAAAGTGGGATATAGCTGCCAGCTGGACCTTAATGTAACAGCTGGCTCACTGCTGGAAAATCTGAGACAGGAATTCTAAGACTGCTGGAATTGGGACTGTAAATACATCCAAATCTCTCTGAGAAGCCCAGATGGAAAAACGCTTCCATTTACTATGGTACACCTTTCGGGTGGAAGACTTGTGAGCCGCCACAAGAATGGACTTAGAAGAGAGTCCGGGAGTCCTGGCAATTAGTGGAACTGGACCAACCAAGCACTAAGCTTGAGGCTTTCCAGATTTGGAGGAATTCTGGAGGGATGACAAGAGAGATCCAGAATGGGATCTAAGCTCCAAGGCAGAGCTACCAGATGAGACGGTAGGGCAAGGGAACCAAACTTGACGAGGCCAGAATGGGGCTATGAGGATAATCCTGCTCCCCAACCAACGAGCTTTCTGTAAGAATTTTGTCATTACAGGTAGCAGTGTATACACATAAAGACAACCAGGTGGCCAAGCATGGACAAGAGCATCTCTGGGGGCATCCCCCCCGAGGAATCAGAGCGAAAAACTCGCTGCACTTTGCAATGGACGGCGATGTGAAGAGATCGCAGCAAGGCTGACCCCACTTGAGGAAGATCTGTTCCGTTACACAAGGGTTCAGAGACCACTCGTAGGGTAAAAGGATAGTCCTGCTCAGTTTGTCCTCCAAAATGTTGCACCGATCCGGAATGTGCGTTATCAGAAAACGGTTGGTGGAGATCGCCCATTCCCACACTCTCATGGCTTCTCGACAAAGCGGGTAGGACCTGGTTCCCCCTGTTTGTTGATGTATTAGACCACTGACATGCTGTCTGACTGAAATGCAATCGTTCCCAGAGGAACGGAAGCATGAAGGGCCTGCAACGCTAGGAGGACTGCCCTCATCTCTAGAACACTGATATGCAGAACGGTCTAATTCGGGGACCACTTGCCTTGGACAGTCCTGCCGGAGCAGTGCACCCCACCACCCTAGACAGGAGGCATCCGTGGTCACAGTGGCTTGGGGCGGGGTCGCACTAAGGGGGCATCCCTCTCGAAGATATTGGGATTGAAGCCACCAGATGAGGGAAGTCTTGCACACCTTGCTTAGAGGAATCAGGTAATTTAAGGGCTGGTATAACAGAGACCACTGAACTTGTAACATTCAAGTGTAGACGTGCACAAGGAAAGTACAGTTGTGTACACTTACCATAAATGTAGATGTTAGAGTGTATTCACTGTTGAAGTCATTACATTTGGGGTAATCTGCTGGCAGGTCGGCCTGATTAACAAAGTCTTGGGTCCTGCATCGGTTGCTGTCCCTTCTTCCATGACGTTAGGTCGTCAGGGGTATAAAACATGCAGCAGATCAGTTTTTCTTGCCCCAGATGTCAGGTGCCCCCCATATGGGGAGAAAATAAAATTAAAAACACAGAAATATACCTCCAACCAAAAGCAAATACACCAAAAAGGCTTTTAAGCATAGCAAAAGAAAGTAGAGGTATAGCCAGAGAAAAACAGGGGCTGGAGGGAGGGTAACCAGGACTTCAACAGTGAATACACTCGAACATCTACATTTATGGTAAGTGTAGACAACTGTACTATGTTCTTCGTGTTTCACTGTTGCAGTCATTACATTTGGGTAGATTCCCAAAGCTATGTTTGGGAGGAGGAAATTATACAGCATTTGGACCAGCTATAAGGCCCTGCAAGACAGCAGTGGCAAAGCCAGCTCTAGATTTAGAGAAAATTGGTAAATGATCATGCTTGGTGAAGGTATGTACAAAACTCCAAGTAGCAGCTTCTAGAATATCCCTGGTAGGAACACCTCTGAGAAAGGCTGCAGACGTAAATGCAGCCCTGGTGGAATGAGATCTGATCCCCTGGGGGATAGGTTTTCCTTGGTGCTTATAGCAGAAATGAATGCAATGGCTTATCCATTTAGAAATGGTTTGTTTTGAAATAGGCTTCCCCTCTGCCCCGGCAGCAAATGCTACTAGCAATTGTTCAGATTTTCTTCGAAGTTTAGTTCTGTCCAAGTAGAATCTAAGTTGTCTGTGCATGTCCAAGGAATGCAGAATCCGTTCCCCTTTGTTCTGTGGATTGGGCTAGAAGGTTGGCAAATGAATTGACTGATTGAGCCACGCTGGAAACTACCTTGGGCATGAAGGATGGATTGGTCCCTCAGAGATACCCTGTCCACATGAAAGATGATGAAAGGCTCCACTGCCATAAGGGCCTGTAATTCAGATATCTTTTTAGCTAAAGTGATTGCTAGAAGGAAGGCTGTTTTCCAAGAAAGGCATTTTAAGTCTGCAGTAGCAGCTGGCTCGAAAGGAGGTAGAGTGAGCTTCTCCAAAACAAAATTAAGGTCCCAGGCAGGGGTAGGAGCTCTCCTGGGTGGTCTCAAGTTCTTTGCCCCTCTGAGATACTGCTTGAGCAGGGGATGAGAAAAGAGGGGTGGTTCTGTGTTACAGTGAGCTGAAATAGCTGAAGTGTGAATTTTAATAAGAGGAAAAAAGACAGGCCCTTGTGAAGTATCTCAGTTAAGTATTGCAAAATCTGAAGTAAATTGGGAGCTGCTGTGCTCATCCCTAAAGATTGGTTCCAGGCACAGAATCTTTTCCATTTGTCAGCATAAGATTTTCTCGTACTAGGTCTTCTCGTCTCCAAGATGACATCCATCACAGGTTTGCTGAGGGATGCTAAGAGTGAATTTAAGTGATTAGCCAAGCTGCAAGGTTCAATGTTGGAAGCTGAGGGTGCAGAATTTGGTTCTCCTGCTGAGACAGCAAGAAAGGTGTCTGAGGCAGGTGCCAGGGAGATATTTGTGAGACTGCGCAGGAGTGGGTACCAGTGTTGGCGTGGCCAGTCTGGAGCAATCAAAATCATTATTGGTTTGTCCTGTTTGACTTTTAGCAGAACTTTGGAGAGCAGAGGCAGAGGGGGAAGGGCGTAGACTGATAGTTTTTTTCCAACTAAAGGACACAGCATCCACTTTCCAGGCTTTTTTGTGGGGAGTCCTTGTGCAAAATTTGTTCGATTGGTAGTTCTGGGGGGAGGCAAATAGATCTATGTCTGGGCTCCCCCATTTGCTTGTCAACATGTTGAAAATCCGTGGTTCCAGTTTCCACTCGTGTGGGTCCATGAGATTTCTGCTTAGTCAGTCTGCCAGTTGACTCAATTTTCCTGACAGGAATTGAGCTTGTAGGTGCACTTGGTAGCTCAAGGCCGTGTTCCACAATGCCATGGCTAGTCTGCAGAGGGGGTAGGAATGTGTACCCCCCTGCTTATGTACCACAACCATGGTTTTGTCCCGTCTTTACCATTAGTTGTCCTGGAAAAATGCAATCCTTGAAGGCTGTCAGTGCATTCTTTACAGCTAACATTTCTTTTTGATTAATATGTAGGTGCATTTGATTTGGGTTCCATTTGCCCTGAATGCACTTCCCTGCCAGGTGAGCCCCCCATGCATAGTCTGATGCGTCTGTAGTTAGGGTTTGGGCGGCAGGGGGTAGTGTGAATGGAAGTCCATTGTTTTGGCGACACACCTCTGCCCATCATAGGAACTCCAGGCGCAGGCAAGGTATGATAGGAATCATTGTTTCCAGGCTATGACAATGTTGACTCCATAGACTTTTTAAGTACCACTGAAGTTTCCTCATATGCAGTCTTGCATATGGAATTAGAAGAATGCCGGAGGCCATGAACCTCAAGGCTTGCAGTATTTGTCTTGCAGAAAGCAGGGTTTTGTGGCCACTTGTTTGAAGTAAGTTACCAAATGAATTTGCTTTTCTGGCGTGAGGAAAGCCATCTGGGCAGTTGTATTCAAGCTTGCACCCAGGAATGTAATCTGTTGAGAGGGTACCAGTTGTGATTTCTTTTCATTTATGGTGTACCCCAGAGAAGTTAGAACCCTTTTTACAAACTCCAGATGATTTAGAAGTATGGCCCGGTTTTCTGCCTGAATTAGACAATCGTCCAGGTATGGATATATTTGAATATTTCTTTGCTGCAAAATGCAATTACTGGAGCCAGGCACTTTGTGAATACCCTGGGCGCAGTAAACAAGCCAAAGGGTAGTGCAGAGAACTGATAATGCAAGTAGCCTGCTTTGAAGCGTAGGTACCTTCTGCAAGATTCCCTGATTGGGATATGCAGGTAAGCTTTTTTTTAATCTAGAGTTGCCAACCAGGCATCTTTGTCTAGCACAGGAAGTAACTGGTGAAGAGTCAGCATCTTGAATTTTGGAAATGTCCAGAAAGGTGTTTAGAGTAGACCGGTCCAGAATTGGATGCCATGATGTCTTTTCTGGGTACCAGGAAAAGCCTTGAATAGAAACCTTGTCCCTTTTTCTCTTCTGGTACCAGTTGCATAGCCCCCACGTTTAAGAGGGAAAGTACTTGTTTTTGAGCCTCTGCCCACTGATTTGGGGGCAGGTTTGGCCACCCGTTTGGTGTTGGCAACATGTGGAAATGAAATCTTTACCCCTGGGACACTATAGTTAGAACCCATTTGTCCTGGGTTATGAGTTCCCAGTTTTTTGCATGAAGAGCAATTTTTCCCCCCAAAGGAGCAGCTAAAAGGTAAGGTGTTGTGTCTTTCAGCTTTTCCCAGTTAGGGGTCGCCACAGCAGAACTCCGGTCCACTAATGATTGGTAGTTGATTTTTACGTGCTGAGTTACCAGCCCTGATGCACAACCTTCAACGTAGGTATGCCCATTCACGCATGCCTCCACGGAGAAGACGCTCTAGCTGAGAATTGAACCGGACGTCTTACTGTGAGGCGACAACGCTACTGCAGCACTGCTTGTTAATTTTAAAGGAAAGTCATTGAGACTGTTTACCATGGGGGGGGTCTTATTTCCAGATTTGGAGGTGGAGGCCCCCCAATGCTTAGTCCTGAGAGCCCCCTGGGACTGAAACTTGGAGCTTTTGGTGTGTCTGGGTTTGGCTTGAGAGGATCTTGAAGGAGCTGGAAAGGACCAATTCTTAGTAGGCCAGAGCCTACTAAATCTTGGAGGTTGCACTTGCAAGAAATCTTTTACAATTTGCATAGATTTAGCTTTATCTTCCATCTTTTTTTAGAACTTCTACAGCCTTATTGCCAAACAGGCGGTCCTGATTTAAAGGAGCATCCAACAATTTCGCTTTAACAGGATCAGGCAGAGATTGCTCCTTAAGCCAAGCATACCTTCTAAGCACAGACCCAGTCACAGTAGCCCTGCAAGAGGCCTCTAAGGAATCAAAACCACACTGCAAAGTATGTTTTCCAACTTGTTCAGCAGAATGCAATAAATCCTGTAAATCTTTATTTTCCACACAGTAAGCAGTCCAATAATATGCTGTTGATAGTTTAACATATGAAATTGGCAGTTTATAGCCCTGACTGCCAAGGTTGCAGAAGTATAAACCTTTTTACCCCATCTATCCAGTGCCCTGGAGTCTCTATCAGAAGGGGTAGCATTTTTAGCAGTAGAAGCCTTTATGCCCTAGGGACACTGATATAGTTTCTGGATCTGCAACAGGATTTTTGAAAAGGAACTTGTGAAACTCAAGAACCCTGTAGTATCTGTCAGGTTTACTAGGAGCCACTGAGGTAGAAGGAAATCACTAAGCCTCTTTTAATTCAGAAAATTCCTGACTTTCCCAGTGGAAATGCTCCCTTAAGGTATGTAAAGTTTCCCCAAAAGAAAAGTCCTCAGGGGGGAAGCAGAGGGAATGGAATCCTCTGCATCAGAATCCTCATAAGTAGGGATGGACAAATCCAGGTCATTAGAAGAATCAGAAGAAACAGAGTCCTGATCAGAAGATGCATAGTCAAGCTCAGCCCTAGGCCTCTTAGAAGGGGGGGTTTGACTACCCCTGATTAGAGTAATAAGATGTTCAGCCATTTTGATAATTTGTTTTTTAGGCATAGGGGCCTGAACATGTGGCCTGGGCGTCGGTTTTTTTAGACAGATAGAGATTTAGGCCTTAGTATAGTAGGTGGAGTCGGTTTAATATGCAAGTCTGTAGGCCTGAATACACCTTCAGAAGCCGGTGCCTGCACAGTGGCTCCGGACCCTTCTAAGGTAGAGACATCAGTGGGTTCCATAGGTGAAGTATTTCGCGGCATAACAGACTCCGAATGTGTCTCAGTAGAGGCCTGCGAGTCAGAAGTAGCAGGTATCGGGCTGCGAAAGCAACTCACAGAGTACCGGCGAGCTGGCGACTGGCTTAGAAGAAGCAATGCCGGCAGTTTTGGACCTTGACAGGCTGTCTGTCTTTCTTTGCATTTTTTCAGAATCCCGGTAGTCGGATGGCTAACCGTCATTTCTGGATAATTAAAAGGAAATATTTAGAGGCAAAAATGAACCGACGATGGATAGTGCGCTGATTAAATAAAGCACAAAACCGACAGCAAGGTACGTTGTAGTCAGGGCTTAGGCAAGGAATACGGTACTGATGAAAATCCTTATGAGGTATTTGCTTTCCACAAGTAATGCAATTATTAACTTTTACTGACATCGGTAAGGAGCAAGAAAAAGTTTCCCCAACGGGGTACTTAGCTTTAAGTTGAAGACTTTGGTTCTGAAACTTGAAAACGAAAATTTCAGGAGTCGGCTGACTGGCACTTGCGAACTGTTTCTGCTTCGGGCACCGCACGGCAAGTTAGACTGGTGTAATGGTGTCGGCTGCTTGTTTTATACCCCTGACGACTTGACGTCATGGAAAATGGGACAGCAACTGACGCAGGACCCAACACTTTGTTAATCAGGCCGACTGAGGGCAACCTGTCAGCAGATTACCCCAAATGTAATGATGAACATCCACATTTACAGCTGGTGCCATAAACCCTAAGGCCCTCAGAACTAGTTCTGCTGGGGGTGAAGATGTCCAAAGAAGTGCCAATACATGAAGGGTCAGGCTCTGAAGTCTGCCTGGAGTCAAAAATACCTTGGCCTGGAGAGAATCTATTCTTGTCCTTATGAAGTCCATAATCTAAACAGGCTGAAGAGAGGATTTTGCAATATTTATCGTGATACCCAGTAAATTTGACAGTTGAAGGAAAAAAATTTCTGGCTTGAAAAAGTAGATGCCTGGTGGGGGTGTTGAAGAGCCAATCGTCCAGGTATGGAAAGACCTGAATGCCCTGAAGTCTCAGGTTGGCCGCTACAACTGCCATGACCTTGGTAAACACCCTGGGGGCTGTGGTGAGACTGAAGGGTAGGACCCTGAACTGGTAGCGATTGGCTCAATGCCCAAAGTGGAGAAACCTCCTGGATCATCTGTCCATCATGATATGGTAGTACGCATCCCTGAGGTCTACAGAGCACATCGTCTTCCTCCTTCAAGAACGGCAGGATGGACTTAAGGTGACCATCCGGAACTTCTCCTTGTCAACAGACAGGTTTCAGCATGGATAGGTCGAGAATCCGCCTCAAGTTCCTCGTCTTTTCTGGCCCCAAAAGGAACCTGGAATAGATGCCTGACCAAGACTGAAATGAGGGGACTGGCCGGATTGCTCTTTTGTCTAGCAGCTTTTCTATTTCCAAAGCTGCCACCTCCCTTTGAGCAGGTGGAACATCTGGGAGATGCTTTGGAGGTAAGGGAGTTGTCAGAAAGGGAATGGAATAACCTCTGGATATTATCCGAAGCACCCAGTGGTCTGACGTTATCGACTCCCCATTGAGCTAGGTGCTTCGAACCCCCCTCCCGACTGCCTCCAGAGTGGAGGCAGTCGGGCAACCCCTCAGGGCTGAAGATGCAAAAAACAACGGCTGCAGGTACACTGAGGTGCCCAAAACACACAACAGCAGCAAAAGTAAATTAAGGCACCAAAGTTACACACTGGAAATCAGTCACTGTACTTTATTGCAGAAGACAAATGGTAAGCGCTTTCACAACTTAATGTTGCTTCATCAGACCACATCACTACAACTGATGCTTGGTTAAATACTAGGACAATTAGTATGACATCACAATTTAAAGAGATGTTACTCCACTAACATAAGAACATATATCGATATCCATAAGAAAAATGCATAAAATATATAGAAAGGTGTGTGTTTACACAATAATAATTTTGGGGCCAAAAATGTCCATGCTGGTGTGAACGACCTGAGACGTACCTCCCTGGACTACATGAAAAGAGACATAGAGGAGCGCTCTGATTATGTAGCCCAGGCAGGTATGACCCTGACCCTGAGCAGTATCCTTCCTTCACCAAGAATGATGCCACAACATAGAGACAAGATGATCAGTTTTAACAATTGGCTTAATTTCTGGTGTCATTCAAAGGGGATCCAGTGTCAGTCTGCCTGGGATGACATGCTTGACAAGCCACGCTGCTTCGCAAGGGATGGCTTGCACCTGTCACCCCTGGGATTCCGAATATTGGCTAAGGCTCTTGCCACCCCCATAGTGCCTTTTTTAGGCAAGGCTCAAATTCTAAACCTACCACCCTAGAAAACAAAAATGGGAAGAAACTAAGGGTAATGTTGCTCAATGCCAGAAATCTAAATCTCAAAATGCACGCTCTCGAGGCCCTTCTCAGTATGGAGAACATCGATGTCTGTGCTGTGGACTGAAACCTGGTTCAAGGCTCCTGAGAGCACCCCGGCACTATCAGGTTTTACCTCATATCATGCGTTCCGGCGCCAAAACCCGGACCACACCACAAAAGGAGGGGGGTGTATCCATATTCATCAAGGATACCCACACCTCCAGGTTGGTGGCAACGCACGAAGCATCGGAAACCATCCAGGCGCAATTAACCATAGGCAAAACTGCTCTACAATTTGTAGCATGCTACAGGCCCCACCCTCTCAAACTCAGGAACCCCACACAGCCTTCCTGAAGACACCAAGGCCATTGATGAGGGAAAGGCAGTCCATACAGCCTACCTTGACCTTGCAAAAGCTTTCGACAATACCCCACTCGGGTATTATAGAGCAACTTACCAGCTTAAATGTAAACCCATATGTCACAAGATGGGTTGCAAACTGGCTAAAGGACAGAACCCACAGAGTTAGAGTTGCTGGCGCCATGTCAGACTCCAAGCCGGTCACAAGTGGGGTCCCACAGGGCTCAGTCCTTGGCCCCCTGTTGTTCGGCATCTACTTCTCAGAAGTACAGGCAAACATAGGAGGACTATGGCTGACAAAGTTTGCAGATGACTGCAAACTGGCCATAGTGGAAAGTACATCGGACACAGATATCCTTCAGAGGGGTCTCACGGAAACTGATAACTGGTGCCAGAGCCATGGCCTGAAGTTAAATGCCAAAAAATGTATAGTCATACCCTTCGGGAAAAACAAGGTAACCCCAAGCTACCATATAGGTGGCAATCCATTAAGCACAGAAGAGGTTATCAGGGACCTGGGGACCCAGGTTGACACAGTGGCCTTTCTTTTGACACTCACATTGCTAAAGTGGTTAGAAAGACCTTCTACATTGCCCACCTGATCATGAAGGGATTCACATCCAGATCAAGTGAGGTCATTGTTCCCCTGTACTCTTCACTTATCAGACCAATGATCGAGTACAATGCCCCATTCGGGATGTATCTCACCCTACACCTGCAGCAATTGGAGAGACCCCAAAAGTTGCTCACCAAAAGGATAAAGGGACTCCAAAATCTGTTATATGCTGCCAGACTGAAGAAACTCCAGCTCTATTCAGTCGCATACCACCTGCTCAGAGGTGACCTGTGCCTGACATACAAGGCCATGTGCAACCCGGAATTAATGGACATGCTCCACCTCAAAAAATCCAAATCTACCAGATCCACTAAACAGGACATGCTGGAGGGATAGTTTTGTCACCCAGAGACTCCCTATGCTGTGGAAAAAAATCCCAGTCCATGTGAGGCAGAGCACCTCGCTGGCTCTGTTCAAGAGAAATCTTGACCGGTGGATGGGAGATCGTAGGTTTACCCCGGGAATCATCTCTGTGTCACTGCTGGACAGAGGCACAACAAACTAATGGGCACAGTATTTTTTAACATAAGGGGTAAGCCACAAAACTTTGGGCTAGGCTTATAAATGCCTTAGGGCAGATAGCCTAGTATAAACCTATGAACCTATGAAAAGGGGGAATGTCATCCCTGATGGTTATTAAAAAATATATATATATATATATATATATATATATATATATATATATATATATATATATATATATATATGTACATATACACAATTTGTGCACGTATAACCATAATAGTACAATAAAAAATATATAAACTCATATTTAGTGTTTAAGGCACCTTGCCTTAAGGTAAGGAACTAATGAGGTGCAGCCATTCAAACCAGGATATCTATCTGCTTGTAATTTAGTGATCCATTGTTCTAATTCTTCAGTGTGGTTTTCTACATCACCACCTCTGTTTGCCCTTACTATTTGTTGTAAGATTAAAAATTTAAAACAATGACTACTGTCTGTATTCAGAACATGATTAGCTAGAGCATTTGATTGCTTCTGGTTCCGTATGTCCCTTATAGGTTCAAACATTTTTTCTTTAAAGCTCCAATTTGTTTTGCCTACATAATGGGCATGGCATGCTTGGCAAAAACAAAAATAAACATCGACAATTTTACAATCATAGTAATTCTTCGTATAAAGTTTAAAACATTTCACAGGATGAATGTACTCATTTTTAGTGTAAACATGCTGACAAGCAGCACAATTTCTGCAAGGGAAGGTGCCCTGTCTGAGAGATTTTTTCTAAAAGACTGATGTTCTCTATTACAGAGCTGCTGCTTTAAAGACACATTATTTCTAAAACTGAAGTTTGGGGTGTCACCAACTGTGGAAACCAGACCTGGTATTTCATGTAATAAGTGCCAATTATTTTTAATAATTTCCGTATACTTATTGATGTCACTTGCAAATCTAAACACTATTCTAAACTTATTTCTATCAATACTTGTATCATAAGGTATACTTGTTATCAGCACTATAAGAGCTCATGTATGGTTTACATCTTGTAGATCTCAATTTCCATGCATCTGCTATCACTCTAGTGATTTCTGAGCTAGACTAGCCTCTTGTTTGAAATTCGTCTTGTAACTTATTTAAAGCAACTACTGCCTCTTCATCATTATTATGTAGGTGTAGGGTTCTATAGACTTGTCCTTTGAGGACATTCCTAGGTATGTGTCTCGGGTGCATGCTTGACCTGTGAAGACAGGCATTGGTTCTTGTGGGTTTGTGATAAATACTGGTTCTTATCTGCTTTAAATCAGTAAGGGTGACACTCACATCCAAGAAATCAACACGTATCAGAAAAAGTAAACTTCAAAAAGTCTGTAGTACTATGCAGGTAATCAATGAAATTACTGATATTTTCACCATGCCCTTTCCACAAGACAAAAACATCATCCACGAAACGGACGTACCAGAGAATGTAGCCAAAAAATGGGTTAACATCTGACAAACCATACTGTTCTTCCCATCGTACTAGTGATAGATTGGTGTAGCTATTTGCACACGAAGTGCCCATAGCCACGCCAATCTTCTGTAGAAAAAATTGATCCTGAAAAGTTGCAATGTTATTTTCAAGTATAATCTCTAATAGTGCACAGACTAGCATAATCTTATTAGTAGTCAGCTTCTTATTCATATCAAGGAATTCTCTTATTCTATCAATACCCCAAACATTTGGAACACTAGTAAAAAGAGATTCAATGTCCATGGTAAGGAATACAAATTCTTCATCATTATTAATGGTTTCCATTCTATTTTGCAACCGCTGTAAAAACATTTTTGTGTCTCTAAGAACTGTATAACAACTATCCAAGAACTCATGTAAAATGCCTTCTACATAGATAGAGGCTCAGTGCACCATCCTGCTCCTGATAAGATGGGGTGTAAAGGAGGAACCGTGGGATGTTTATGGATTTTAGGGAGTCCATAAATCCTAGGAACTAGAGATTTTTGTACTGAAAAATAATTGAATAAGGATTCATCAATTAATCCTGTAATCAGTAAATCAAACACTAAAAAAGACACTATCGGTGATAGCAATTACAGCTGTTTTTGTCAGCATTTGATAGGTGCAAGAATCTAATAGCAAAACCTTCATCTGGTTAACATATAAATCTTTGTCCATTAATACAATTTTACCACCTTTATCTGCTTGTTTAATAATGAGAATGTAAATTCTGCAATTCATGTAGAGCCCTATATTCTTCTGTATTTAAATTATGAAAGGTGCAGCCTTGCGTACCAGGAGTATAAGCTTCATTAAAAGCATTTTCACAGATATCTAAAAATCTTTGCATGCCTGGACCCCCTCAGGGCTGCTGTGCAGGTCGATCAGAGAATGGTTCCCATGACCTAAACTTCTTCAGTCCCCCTCTGCCTCTGGGCCGGCATCACCTTGCCCCCCCTCTGCCTCTAGGGGAAAAGGAGTCCTGAGTGTCCCTGGAATATTGAGACTTCCAGAACCACATCTTCTTTTGCCCTCGCTGATTCCTGGGAAAAGGATCTTTGAGGGTTAGAGAAGCGGATCCAGATGGCCGACAGCATCTTCCCGTCCTTCTCACTCTGGACTAGCGTATCTCTGACTGTCTTCCCAAACAGGGTCGAACCGTCAAAAGGGGCATTTGCAAAGGACACCTTGAAAGGTTCCACAAAATCACAAAGCCGGAGCCAGGTGTGATGCCTCATGGCAACGCCAGACCCGGCCACCCTAGCGGCTCCCTCAGTAGTGAGAGAGTAGGTGCATGGACATGTTAGTTATGACTTAGAGTTGCCAAACGTGCAGAGAATTAATGTTTATCCTCGGCCAAAACAGACTCCGGGGAAGACTCAGTACTCTTTCACGAGGTGGCGCTGAAGTCTGATCACGTGGGCCATGTAGTTCAGCGCCCTTATGGCAAAGGTAGCTGAAGCATATGTCTGCTTTCTGAGTCGGCCCATTTCCCCAGACTCCTTGTCTGAAGGATAGACCGAGGAACTCTCCTGAGCCAGTTCCTTTTTAGTGGCCGCCATCAACATCATGGCATCCAACTCCTGCTGAACCTTACTCCATGCTGGCTTATCCATAGGAGAGCTCAAAATCTTGCCTGGCCTTTTTGGTATAGGTCCCACAGTGTCCGGCTCCTTCCAAGCTCTGGTGGTAATGAGGTCTATCAGAGGATCAGCCGGGGGGGGGGGACCCAACAGGTAGATGGGCTTGCGAACGCAGTAATACAGACTCAGAGGAAGGCTTTTGGGCGGACCAACCTCCCCGCTGGCGCAGAATTTCCGTTATGTCTCCAGATGAGACATCCTCGAGAGGTAATCTGGGGGAGCCTTTCCCTTCCTCCAAGTCAGTATCCTCTGTGAGGAACTCGGGGGAGTCCAAGTGCCTCCTCTTGCACTTGCATTTGTGAGGAATCTCCTCAGGGGGGCTCTCCAGGGAGGGCTCACAAACAGCTTCATATTCCTCAAGGGGAACCGTCTGGGGCGTATCTGACATGGGCTGTCCCTGAGAGGACGGGATGACAGAAGACACAGCAGCGAGGAAGCAGGGACAGACTCGGAGGAAAGGGTAAGGGGTCGCGATCCTCCTGAGAGAACCCTCTCCACAACGAAGGCCGAAGGGGAACCGGCTTCTCTAAAACTAGAAGAGTCAGTAACCGTGCCCCTCGAATCCGATGCAGGGATCGAAGCCAAACACAGAACAGACAGATCCAGAGGAATGGTATGTCCCAACCATAATGGAGCAGATGACTCACCCCCCCCCCCGGATCTGACGCCCAAATCACGGCTCCGAGAGCTCGGATCCAAATCGATAGGATCTGACATACTAGAGGGCATGACCGGCGTCTAGGTTGGGGGAACCATCGGCGCCAACTCCTTGACTCCTCTGGTCCAGGGACTCCAAAACCTGGGGATGGATCAATGAAGGAGCTATTGGGGCAAACACTGATGCCGAACTCCCTGCTCCGGCGGGAGAGGGAGCCAGCAACACTCCCATCTGCAACTGAGTCTGTATGAAGCTTATCATCCGGTCCACGTCAGCCTCAGAGAGGCTTCTTGTATATCTGGAGGACGCAACAGACACCGTCCGAGAGGGCCGATGTGTGGATGACCTCTAAGCAGGCCAAACCTCTTCCGGCTCTGGGGAAAATCTAGGGGATTGGAGCTGAGGGGAAGGCTTAGAAGTCTTGACCAGGGTAGTGACAACTTTAATAGGAGGACCGAATAGATCCGACTGATCCGTTGGTCTCTTACGACCCCCATCTTTCTTTCTCTCTTTTTCCCTCTCTCCCTATTCTTTTCCTTCCTGGCCTCTGTCACCCTGTTTAGATACGGGTGTGAGAGTCCCGGACAGGGGAGGAGGATCTGAAGCTATGGCCACCGCCGTGGATGTAGAGGAAGGAGAGGAGGAAGAAATAGTTTCTGCCGGGAGAAGCCAGTTAAAATTAGCTTAGTCCTGCTGTCCCGCAGGGCCCATGGATTAAAGGCTGCACAGATATTCCAGCCTGAAGAAAGGTGGGGAACCCCCACACGACGCACTGAGTGTGGCCATCAGCCGGAGACAACTTATGGCCACACTCCGTGCATTTGAGAAAGTCTGCTTTTGTGGGTCAGACATCTCAATCCCCACAACAAAAAATAAGGCTAACTAAAGCCCTACCTTACAATCACACCACACACAGCAAAGGCTGGAAAGGGAGGCCTACACTAACAAAACCTCAATAAAAAAATGCTTTTTACTTTATTTTCCTTAAAGGAAAACTAGAGGGGAGGTAAAGAAAAGGGTAAACACTACACACGCACACAAACTAATTTTTTAATAGTTGAAGTAAGGAACCCCTACTCTACCTGCCTGGAGCTCAGAGATCACATCTTGGCGAAGCTGCAGCAAATGAGATCTGTGGTTTGAAAGGAGGTTGCAGTGTAGTATGGGTAAGGAGAGGAGCTTGGTGCTCGGATCTTAGCTTGGAAAGCTGCTGGCTTGGATCCATGTCGGACCCAAAACCCACAGGTTGATGATCAAATTAAGTTAACTACTTCAGATCCCAACTTAACCTTTTCTACACCACAGATTCATCCTTCACTCGAGTCATCTCTAGCCTCCTGCTGAACCTTTGCTGAACTGAGTTAAAAATCCCCACTACTAGTCCTTATACCCTTCAATCCTGCAACTTTTCTTATGTTTTACTAAACTTGTAAATATAAACCTTAATTTAAAGTCTGACTTCATTTGACACTATGCCATTTACATAATTGCTCTATTTTTTCTCTCTACTCAAAATGCTTGCACAAACCCTTATTTTTAATGCTCTAATTTCTGTCTGTATTTTCCCAGGAAGATAATGAAATCAAACCATTATGATCAGTACTCTACCCTAGATATGTAGTTTCTGCTTCATTTCCATACAACTGTGCCTGGCATGAAAAACAGTTTACAAATCCAACTGTCCTGCCCTTTGGTAATTCTATTATCTGGGCAGTTCTAACATGAACAATTAAATTCAACTGGTCTATCAATATCACACTAGCACTAAATCAAAACAGACATTTTCCATCTCTATAGGTAAATATTGCAATAAGCTTTTATGTGATAAAAAAAACCACAGAAGACTTGCACACTAATACAGTCTAACTTCATTTCCATAAGTAATTGATGTGCAACTGGAACCTCAGCAAAGATTAATTTTACATAATAGTGCTTCATTTTTTTTGCAGCACTATACATGAATACAGCGCAAGCAAAGTTTTTACAGTAAACTATCAGTTAACCGGCACCCATGGGGAATGGTAGATGCCGGCTAACTGTAGTTTGTGATTGCTTGAGAGTTACTATTAAAAACAGGCCTAATACTGTATCCTATACTATTTGTTTGGCTTGATTTGTTCTCAGGTTGGGGAGAGGGGAAATTTATTCCTGTCTTCCTTTTTAAAACTCTAAAAATGTAAGGTATTTTTCTGCAGGGGGAAACCAAGTGCAACACATGAAAAATGTACTGTATTTCTTTGATTTTTTTTTGCTGGTTGCTTAAGAGTGCCAGTTGCTTGAATTATGGTTGACAGTTTACTGTACTTATCTAAAGATTCACTTGACTACTTTTTGTACACTGTTTAGTTCACAGCTTTAAGTTTACTTTGTTGACTTATGTTTACTCAATTTCTTTTCCACATCTTAACTTTAGTCATCCATTCTCCACTTTCTCTCATTCAGTGCAGTTCTACTCTTCTAATTTTTACATTCCACACTGACCATTTTCCAATATACCTAGGGTAAAACTAATTGCAGTACTGACCAGCTTACATATATATTTATATGTCCTACCATTCTAGTACACTCAAAATATTGTTACATTTTTGCATATGCTTATCTTGTTTTTCTCTAAATGTTATTTGAAGTTAACTCCCCAGCTTGATATCCCATTAGAATTCCAAGATTTGTTAATATGAGTCCTGGAAGAGAGAGACCTGAAGAGCCACAACATAGACTTGCATATACTAAATTCAAAATAATTTTCTCAAATGTTCCATTTCTCCAAAGTACGGTGATCTTGGAGTTAGTACATACAAGTGTGTAAAGTACCAATGGGTTTACCACCTTGTAAAAATAAATACTTAAAAGGAGAAGAGCTGTTTTCAACATTCACTGTTGCCTTGTATATTTGTACATTTTTTGTAATTTCAGGACCCACAAATATGAGTCTGAGTTTCAACTAGGAGTCTGCCAATGAAAATGGGGATTTCTAGCTAAACACTACTGGTTAAATAGGTAAATTTATGTTCTTCATATGGATGGTTGTTGGCAGTAATCACCAAACATATGACTACCAAATCCTGTAATGTTTGTGGAGGACTGATTAAGTGGTCTGCACAAAATCCCACACAAATATGGCAGATGTGACTCCAACTGTGGCTCTGGACAGAAAGTCTAACATGCCATGCCTAGGATAACTGTGGACAGATGACCAAGTGGCTGCCTCCAGAATACTCTAGTACTACCCTCAAAAGCATTAATGGCTTCTGTGCCTGTGGCAGAATGCAGTAACAGATCCTACAGGGTCTTAAGAAATGCATAGCAGAATGTAACAGCGAGTCAGTCATTTGGAAGTGGCTTGTTTAGAAGCTGGCATTCCTTAATTAAATGAAAAAAAAACATTATTCCATCTTCCTAAAGTGCTTAGTTCTACACAAAAAGTACAGTTGTGTACACTTACCATAAATGTAGATGTTCAAGTGTATTCACTGTTGCAGTCATCACATTTGGGTTATCTGCCTGCAGGTAGCCCTCAGCCAGCCTGAGTACCAGAGTCTTCAAATTTCTGCACTGGATGCTGTCGCTTCTTCCATGACGTTCATGATATAAAACATGCAGTGGACGGCATTACATCAGTTTTTCTTGCCCCAGATTTCAGTTGGCCCACAATAGAAAGCAATTATAATGGTATGGAACACCTCCAGCAAAAAGCAAATACACATGACATAATATATGCCAAACAAGAAGGAAAGGTAGAGCCAAGAGAAGTCAGGGGGCTGGAGGAAGGGTAACCAGGATTGCAACAGTGAATACACTAACATCTACATTTATGGTAAGTGTACACAACTGTACTATGTTCTTCATGTTTCAGTCATCACATTTGGGTTGATTTCCAAAGCTAAGGAAGGGAGGAGGTAGTTAAAGAGCATTAGGGCCAGCTATTAAGCCCTGCAAGACTGCAGTGGCAAAACCAGCTCTGGATTTAGAAAAGATAGGCAGGTGGTAATGCTTGGTGAAGGTATGCACAGAGCTCCAGGTAGTAGCTTCCAGGATGTCCCTGGTAGGGACTCCTCTGAGAAATGCCATAGAGGTAGATAAAGCCCTGGTGGAATGTGATACCCCCTGTGGGGTCAGTTTTCCATGGTGCTTGTAGCAGAAATTAATGCAATGGGATATCCATTTGGAAATGGTTTGCTTTGAAATGGCCTTCCCCTCTGTCCCTGCAGCAAAGCCAACTAGCAGCTGGTCAGATTTTCTGAGGCTTAGTCCTGTCCAAACAGAAACTAAGTTGTCTGTGCACATCCAGAGAGTGCAGTATCCATTCCCCTTTGTTTTGTGGATTAGAGAAAAAAATCAGGCAAATGAATGGACTGGTTTAGGGCCACACTAGACACCACCTTGGGCATAAAGGAAGAATTAGTTTTTGAAAGA